>NC_090265.1:1177742030-1178042030 GCF_040414725.1 Anabrus simplex | reverse complement strand
CGGTGTAAGTTCAGAATGTATATTTCGAACAAGCCTGAGAAATATGGAGTGAAACTGATGTGCCTAACCGATTCGAAAAATAGTTATTTGTACAATGCATATATTTATGCAGGGAAGGACACTGATGGAATAGGTCTTTCAAGGGAAGACAGAAAATTTTCAAAGCCAACTCAGGCAGTTCTTCGTTTATTGAAACCAATACAGGGTACAAATAGAAATATAACAGCTGACAATTGGTTCACCTCAGTGGAGCTTGTTCAGGAGCTGAGGAAAAGGGGATTCACTTATGTTGGGACAGTAAGAAAGAACAAGAAGGAAATTCCAACTAACTTCTTGCTTTCCAAGCAGAGAAAGGTCGGTTCCTCTGTGTATGGCTTCACGAAAGACATAACTCTTCTCTCACACGTTCCGAAAAGAAACAAAGCTGTTTTGTTAGTATCCTCTATGCACCATGGGAAAGCAACTGATGCGGACACGGGGAAGGAAGAGATGATTCAGTTTTATAATTCTACGAAGTCTGGAGTAGATACTTTGGATCAGATGTCAGCCAACTACTGCACAGGTAGAAGAACAAGAAGGTGGCCAATGGCAGTCTTCTTCCGTATCGTCGATATTGCAGCTGTGAATGCGAATATCTTGCATCAGTCCTATCGCGAGAGCCCCCAAATGACCAGGCAACATTTTCTGAAAGAACTTGCTGCTCAACTCACTAGGCCACACATGATAAGAAGATTATCAAATCCCAGGATCCCAAGAGATATTCGAGGCGCTATCTCTAGAATTTTGAGCATCCCTGCGGAGCGTATCAACATTTCCGAGGAGAAGCTTGAAAAACGGATAACTTGTCGTCTGTGCCCACCAGCAAAGAAGAGAAAAACATATTACAAGTGCTACAGATGTGAAAAACCAGTATGCTTGGAGTGTACAAGGAAGATCTGCTTCGAATGTGTTGAGTGAGAGTAACATTGAGGGCCAAGTTCAGTGCTTGCAATATCCACCCCCAACAAGAGATCAGTCTAATGTGTCGTTAATTTTCAGTGCAGTGATTATCAAACATCTTTAATACCCAAGTTAGGGTCAATTTTTGTTGATAGTGTAAAAGATATGTGTGTTTAAATGGAACAGTGTATTCTGAATAACGAAAATTGCTGCGACTGCAATCTGAAGGTATGAGGGTTATACAAATTAACAAATGGAAAATATTTTTGTGGTTTTGGGTTCAATAAAGTGTAATTATTCAAATAAAAGCAGCTAGCAATTTATCTCATTAACCGTCCCTTCCGTAGTCAAATTAATTTTCATGCGGTCTCAGTGACCTCACGTCCATGTTGATGTCACTGAAAATGTACGTCAATAGTTAAGGGTTAAACTTCAAACTTTTACATAATATTTAAAAAAAAAAACTCTGCTTAATATCGTGCAAATGTGCTCAATTATTTGTGACGTAGACTGTAAGGAAGTCATTTAAAATTCAACGTGTTTTTATGACATACAACTCATGTTAACCATTTTAAGTGTATATATAAGGCATATTTTATGTAAAATGTGTGTTAATCCAGATAGCTTTATGATTTATGTATTTGATTGAACTGATGATGATTCCAAGAGAATCGAAACTAGTCTTCGTTTATTAAAGGTATAAATGATACACATTATATAAAGTGTTGAATGGTGGAACATCCCTCCATTGATTCCTATCATATACATCAAGGACCAGTCATAGGGTGCCTCATCTTGAAGTACCAACCCCAAACAGAGGTTTCATAAAGGAACTCTCAATGTCCAGACACTAACTGGAATTGGCAAGCACACTGAGCTCACAAAATCTCAGGACAAAAACACACTGTCAAAATGCTTGCAATTCAAGAGACATGTATCCTATTGGAAGATATCTCAACAATTCGTTCAAATCCAAGGCTAAGATCATACAGTATCTGTTAATTTAATTATTCTAGATACAGCCTTTATAGTTCATACATCCATTGTGGATTCTGTAGTGGGCTAAAAGTCATTTTTCCCAGTCTGTCAACTCTATCAAGTGTGCTAACAAAGCTTCCGCCCTAATCAATGCTAATGCTCCTATTAATCAAGATAACTCCAGAAATCTTGAGAAAGTTTAGACTTTCTGACTAAACTTGATGATGTCCTGCCTGGAATTTTCTAATCATTACTTTGCATGACTTCAATGTGCAGTTGGGAAAGGCGCAAAAGTTTAGATACACCAAGGTGAACATCCAGTTCACACTCTAATCAACTGCAAAGAGGAACGCTTTATCAACACCTGCAAGCAGATGAGCCTTAAAATTATGACCATCTACTTAAAAAATAATCCTTGTAAGTGAACTATCTGTCACTCACCGTAATAAGCTGATTGGTGAACATCAAATATCATAAAAAGAAAGAAAGTTTCCACCTAATCAATCTTTTTATGATATTTGGTGGCTATCAATATGGAACAAAAATGAAATTTATAAATCAAGATGGTGAACATCAGATAGACCATGTTGCCATCTCCCATTGCAATGTCCATGAGATATAGAAAGTGATAGTGTTTAGAGATACTAATATTGATTCAGACCATTATCTAATTAAGGTTAGAGTGCAGTTTGTACCAAAGTACAATCACACATTCCAATCACAGAAGATCCATAGATTTCAGGTCAATGAACTCATGATAAATCAAAATGTCATTTTATGATTACCAGAAAGGGGGGAGTCTAATAGGCGAGGATATATGATAACTAAGTTCATCCACTACACGGAAAAGCATAGAAGCACATCCTAATATACATAGATGATGTACGCTGGTTGCTATGGTTACTGTGGTGTTGTAAAATTGTCAATACAAAACCTCTCCATGCTAATTCTAGAGAGACTCCAAGCGTAAATACATATCCATGTTAATATGAGAGCTACTCATCAGACATTTCACTATCGCCAACAAATTACTTCATTTTACCCTGTTCTAGACATCTCTCTGATAGTCTTTTTGAAGCTGGTAAGGAACTTGGTTTCCTCCAGTGACACTTCCCAGTTTGGGTGCCTGACTTCTGAGACAATTGACCTGGATTGCTGCTATTTCCAGACATTCAGCAATCAGTGACATATTGTCTGAAGAGACCAGATAATTGACTGTCATCCCTTCTCTTTTGTGACTCAGGTACACTACACTCCGGACACCTAAGCTGACCAGTTCCTTGCACCATTTTCTCACAACATTTTAAACAGAAGTGAGGAATGTCCATCACCTTGTCAGATCCCTACTTCGATCTCAAAGGTTGTTGAGATCTCACCTCTGAATTCACACATGAAGTGTGTGTCAGTCAGGGTTTAATTAACCATGTCTTACAGACTAATACATTAATAGGTGAAAATATTATATTGTAAATATGCTCATACCACCTGGAGTTAACTGTTCAGAGTCGACAATAATAACTAACAAATATTTCCAGAGCATGTAGATTTTTAAGCTTGAGCACACCTATTTGGTAGGTTGAAGATTGGTATTATCACAGGCTGCAAACATAATTTCGAGTAACAGCCATGATTAGGTGATATTTTAACATATTCTTACTGTAAATATCATCCTCTAATAAATGACTAACATACAGTAAAATCCTGGCAAGACGTTTCTGAAGGGAACAAGAAAAAGAACATGTTAAGTGAGAAAATGTATTACTGAATACACTCATGTTCATAAAAACCAGAACACCTTGAAAGACTAGAGATAGGAAGTTCATATTCACAGGACATGTGCATTAGTATGTTCAGAAGGTTCAAGGTCCACATCGATATTTTGGCGCACCACCACCCACTGGTAAAATGTGCCTGCGGCTCTCGTTGTTGCTATAAACCAAAGGTAATGGATCAGTGTGACTTGATCAGACATGCAGGATGCCTCGCAGATGTATGCGAGAACTGTACCATCCAATAAGTGAGTTTGAAAGAGGGCGCATTATTGGCATGAGAGAACTTGATGCATCCATCCAGGAAATTGCTGCTTGTGTGGGACGAAGTGGGTACAGGTGTGTACAGAATGGTTCACAGAAGGCTGTAGAATATGACGAGATGGGACTGGTCGCACCACCCAGACCATCCCCTGAGAAGATCAACACCTCATCCGAATGGCATTGCAGGACAGATCTGCATCCTCCTCAGTTCTGGCATAACAGTGGACACAGTGTAACACATCATACGCTATCAGGAGTGACAGTCCGTCACCATTTATTCAGGTTGGGTTACCGGCATGTTGTCCACTTCTCTGACTACCTTTCACTAATGACCATAAACATGCTACACTGCAATGGTGTATGGAACAACGTCACTGGGGACAGGAATGGCAGCAGATAGTGTTTTTGGATTAATTCAGGTTCTGTTTGTTTGAAAATGATGGCCTCATTTTGGTTTGCCGCAGACAGGGGGAGAGGCATCACATTGACTGCATTCGCACAAGACATACAGTGCCAACTCAAGGCCTTATGGTGTGGGGTGCTATTGGGTATAACCACAAATCACAACTGATGCGTGTCCAGGGCACTGAGACCAGTTTAACCTATGTGAATGACATGCTGTGACCCGTACCCATATCCTTTTTTGCATGACACCCCAGACGCCATATTTCAGCAGGACAATGCACAACTACATGTTGCTGAATGAACATGTGCCTTCTTCTTGTCACAGGATGTCAGATTGTTGTCCTGGTCTGCCCAGTCACCAGACTTGTCGCCAATCAAAAATGTGTGGGATATGGTGAAACTATGGGTGCGGTGCTGTGACCTAATGCCAACCACCAAAGATGAACTGTGGAATCAGGTGAATTCAGTATGGATGGCTATACCCCAGGATGCCATTCGCGCCTTTTATGCGTCGATGCCATTACACATGGAACAAGTTATCAGTGCCCATGGAGGACCCAGTGCTGACTAGGCAACAGGACACATGCTGAACCTAGGTGACTGAAATGCTAATCGTTTCTGTAGAACATACTAATGAACAAGTCCTGTGAGTATGAACTCTAGTTTTCAAGGTGTTCTGTTTTTTACGAACATGAGTGTATATGAATAAAAACTATCCAAGAGGGATATGGAAACACCAGATACGATATTTTCTGACGTGAGGGCATTTTACGTTGTGTATCCATCGGTGCTGTGAAAACTATATCCATCATTTCTAAAGATGAGAGGAAAGCATTAAAAGGTGTGAGAAACATGAGAGAACAAATATGAAAACCTTTTCCGCTGGGGCTTATAAAATAATGGCAGTGCACTGAAAGGTGTGAAAAACACCAGAGCACAAGTATAAAAACATTTGCATGGGGATCAATAAAAATATCAAAGTATTATTGCAGATTACACTCTTTTTAAAACAAATGTTAGTAGAAGCCTTTTACACTGACTGACAGAGCAAATGCAACACCAAGAAGGAGTGGTTCGAAAGGGATGAAAGTTGGGGAAAAAACAGAGACGGCACGGACGAATAATTGGTGTTTATTTCAAACCGATATGCAGGTTACACAATGCGCACGGCATCGACTCAGTAGGATGTAGGACCACCGCGAGCGGCGATGCACGCAGAAACACGTCGAGGTACAGAGTCAATAAGAGTGCGGATGGTGTTCTGAGGGATGGTTCTCCATTCTCTGTCAACCATTTGCCACAGTTGGTCGTCCGTACGAGGCTGGGGCAGAGTTTGCAAACGGCGTCCAATGAGATCCCACACGTGTTCGATTGGTGAGAGATCCAGAGAGTACGCTGGCCACGGAAGCATCTGTACACCTCGTAGAGCCTGTTGGGAGATGCGAGCAGTGTGTGGGCGGGCATTATCCTGCTGAAACAGAGCATTGGGCAGCCTCTGAAGGTACGGGAGTGCCACCGGCCGCAGCACATGCTGCACGTAGCAGTGGGCATTTAACGTGCCTTGAATACGCACTAGAGGTGACGTGGAATCATACGCAATAGCGCCCCAAACCATGATGCCGCGTTGTCTAGCGGTAGGGCGCTCCACAGTTACTGCCGTATTTGACCTTTCTCCACG
This sequence comes from Anabrus simplex, assembly GCF_040414725.1. Classification (NCBI taxonomy): domain Eukaryota; kingdom Metazoa; phylum Arthropoda; class Insecta; order Orthoptera; family Tettigoniidae; genus Anabrus; species Anabrus simplex. The sequence goes on along the minus strand of NC_090265.1, from coordinate 1,178,035,997 downwards.
CCGACGCCACACTCGTCTGCGGTGACTATCACTGACAGAACAGAAGCGTGACTCATCGGAGAACACGACGTTCCGCCATTCCCTCATCCAAGTCGCTCTAGCCCGGCACCATGCCAGGCGTGCACGTCTATGCTGTGGAGTCAATGGTAGTCTTCTGAGCGGACGCCGGGAGTGCAGGCCTCCTTCAACCAATCGACGGGAAATTGTTCTGGTCGATATTGGAACAGCCAGGGTGTCTTGCACATGCTGAAGAATGGCGGTTGACGTGGCGTGCGGGGCTGCCACCGCTTGGCGGCGGATGCGCCGATCCTCGCGTGCTGACGTCACTCGGGCTGCGCCTGGACCCCTCGCACGTGCCACATGTCCCTGCGCCAACCATCTTCGCCACAGGCGCTGCACCGTGGACACATCCCTATGGGTATCGGCTGCGATTTGACGAGGCGACCAACCTGCCCTTCTCAGCCCGATCACCATACCCCTCGTAAAGTCGTCTGTCTGCTGGAAATGCCTCCGTTGACGGCGGCCTGGCATTCTTAGCTATACACATGTCCTGTGGCACACGACAACACGTTCTACAATGACTGTCGGCTGAGAAATCACGGTACGAAGTGGGCCATTCGCCAACGCCGTGTCCCATTTATCGTTCGCTACGTGCGCAGCACAGCGGCGCATTTCACATCATGAGCATACCTCAGTGACGTCAGTCTACCCTGCAATTGGCATAAAGTTCTGACCACTCCTTCTTGGTGTTGCATTTGCTCTGTCAGTCAGTGTATATCAGATGAGCGGGTTATTAAACATTATTTTCTGGTCACACTCTTAGACAATGAATTGGAGGTTACACTCAACCATGTGTGACTGTGAGGAATAACTTTGGCTACCATTTCGGCTCTGACAAATCTTTGACCAACTCGAGTGATCAAGTCGAAACTCAAGTGTGCGAGTTTCAACTTTTGTGTCACCTCAGAAGATGCGGATGCCAGTCCTCTTTCTGACAGACTTTAATTTTGTCTTCATTAGTAAGGAATTTCATGACTTTTTCCATATCCATACCTAGGCTATTAAAAGACAAATATGCACCATGCTAGTCAACTTCACACGATTGTATTCCTAATCCAGATATAGGCTATAAAGTGACAAATATTCACTACATTTCACTGTAGCACTCAACACAAAATAAAATTTCTAACTTCTAACAAGCACAAACTTGTAATAATCTTATTTTAATGTTATTTTGCTTTATGTCCCACTAAATACTTTTACGGTTTTTGGAGACACTGAGGTGCCGGAATTTAGTTCTGCAAGAGTTCTTTTATGTGCCAGTAAATCTACCAACAATAGGCTGATGTATTTGAGCACCTTCAAATACCACCGGACTGAGCCAGGATCGAACCTGTCAAGTTGGGGTCAGAAGACCTCCGTCTCAATTGTCTGAGCCACTCAGCCCAGCAGCACAAACAGGCTCACAGTGCGTGTTGAGTGCGTTGGTTCTGAACTGTGAACAGGAACATGAACGACCAAAAGATCAATGTACAGTTATGTTTTAAGCTTGACAAGACACCGAAAGAAACGCATATGATGCTGGTATGTGTTTATGAAGATAAAGCACTGTCCTTGAAGTGTGTGTACAAGTGGTTCGCCTTTTCTGAGGAGGCCGGGAAAGTGTTCCTGACAACCCCTGTAGCGGAAGACCGGTGACTGCCGTCAGTGACAAAAACATTGAGAAGGTGAGGACATTAATCACGAATGATCAGCGATTAACTGTGCGTATGATAGCAGATGAACTGCAGATTAACCATAAATCCGTACAACAAATTGTTACCCAGAAGTTAGGGAAGAGAAAAATGTGTTCTCATCTTGTACCACATCACTTGACTGACGATCAGAAGCAGATCCGTTTAGAGGCTTCACAGGATTTTGTCGAAACAGCAGATGCAACACCAAATTTCTTGAACTGTATTGTCACTGAGGATGAAACCTGGTGTCTCAGGTACAACCCTGAAACGAAACGGCAAAGCATGGAATGGAGTTCTCTGGGATCCCCTTGTAGGAAAAAGGTCAGAGCTGAAAAGTCACACATCAAACTCGCTTTAGAAAGATATTCCTGACATCCAACGAAATGTGACGAGGCTTTTGAATACATCCCAAAGGAAGCCTTCTTGCAAAGTTTCCAGGACATGTATCGCCGAACTCAGCAGTGCATAGTTATGGCAGGGGACTATTTCAAAGGACAGTAAGCTCACTGTCATGCATTGTTCATCTATGTTGATAGTACAGGACTATTCACCAAACTTTATTGTTGCAGATAGTATATTTTCAACTAAAAAACTTGTTTTTTATAAACTGAATTTTTCTAATCTCTCACATGTGGAAAAATTTATGTAGCACAAAACTTCCCTCTTAAACTAATCCAAATATGTTCTCTTCCTTGAACCTAAATTTTAACTTGTGAATGATAAACCTAAATACTTGAATGTTTATCAGTTACTGAAAATGACAATACAGTAAAATAGTTTTTATAAAGAATAACTTAATTTAACAATAGGCCTACATATCAATACAACTGCATAATTTACAATGGCATTTATCTTACCAGAATCAAAGAGGATTTGCATTGTCTGTGTGAAGTGTCCATGAGTGAGTGTATGTCCATTGGAGGCTCCATCCTTCTGAAATGCTGTTATCCAAACCAATGGCGACACAAAATACTGGAGATATGGAAACCACCCAAGCTGCCATAAACAAAAGAAAAGCTTGTAAACAGATTTATTTTGTAAGTGTGAAGGAAGGAAAACTAATAAAAACATTTTTGATTTTTTGTGAATTTGTGTGTGTGATTTCATTTTATTTTACATTTTACGGCCTACATTGGACCACTCTAGTCAATTATACGAAGGATTTCTTGATTTCCTATCAGCCCAATATTTTTTCATTCTGAAAGATGCTGCCTTCCTTTGTTCTGTTGAAAATACCCTCCCATTAGACCTTTTATTGATCTTTATCTGTAGCCTGGTGTGTGTCTTGAAGTATCCTAATTTTTTATTTTTTTATTTTTCAGATGGTCTATTGTTATTTGTAGTTCTTTAATATCCTCCTTAATTTCTGTGATTCATTTAATCTTGGTCTTGTTATTCCATAATTTTCCAATTATTCTTCTGCTAATTCTGGTGCCAAGGTGTTCTGATAAGATGCCCAAGGAATGATACACGGTTTTTCCTAATCGTGCTCAATACTGGTTCATTTTCCTTATAAACGGTTTTATTTGATTTCTGTTTATTTATGCATGTTCTAATTATTATTCTTTCTCTCTTAAGTATTTTGCCTGTTTCAGCTGTATTAGTAGTTTTAAAACTGCTTTCTGTAACATAAGTTATTTCTGGCTGTGTGACTGTTTTATAATGTCTTAATTTAGCTGCTATCGATAAACATTTAATTGTATGTAGTCTTGGTAATATAATTTGCTTTGTTTGATTTATTTATTCTGTTATGCCAAGGTGATTTCTCATTAAGATTATAAGTTATTATTTCTCCTAAATACTTAAATTTATCAACAATTTTGATTTCTTGCCCATCAACTGTTATTTTATTTATCAGTGGGGGATGTGTAAATATGATCTCAGTTTTTTCAAAGGATAATGTAAGACCTATTTTTTGTGCTATTTCCTGTAGAGATTTAATTTGGTGTCAAGTTTCTTGAATATTGTTGGTCAATAGAGCAAGGTCATCAGCAAATCCTAAACTGTTTAAAATTTTGTTCGAAACCACTATCTCCCGAAAACTGGATACTGAGCACACTTAAGCGACTGCAGCTATGTTCTTTGGGTTGACCTTGTACCATTCCCTTATTATAAATTGTAATGCACAATTAAATAGTAATGTGACTTTATTTATTAAAATTATTTGAATGAATTTTATCTCAACCTATTGACATGCATTCATTTTATCATTATATATAAAATACCATCCAAGTATGTAATCCTATGGCTACTCTCATAAACCGTATCACCACAAACTCTACAGAAACAAAATTATATTACACATATATCATTACATTAAGAACCAGTAATAGTAATAATAACAAGATAGGCATATGTCTTCACTAGGCAGAATATGGTTATTGTAAGTTGTCATAGCTAATAATGTCTCTGAATGGTCAGCATTGTGCCCTTCAGTTCAAAGGGCTCCAGGTTGGATTCTCAGCTGGTCATGGATTTTAATTTAGTTCATTCCATTGGCTCAGGGACTGGGTGTTTGCACTGTCCCCAATATCCCTACAACTTTTACACCACACACAACACTGCAACAACCACACAGTGAAAGTGCAATGAAAATACTATTTTCATGGAAGGAGAAAAGAAGGAAAATCAGGGAATGAATACTGGAAGGAAGAATTAAGAAAAAATGTGGAAATGCAATGTCATGAAGAACTGTTTGGTTTCATCATGAGAAAAAATATGGAAATGTTTTACAGGAATGGGTAGAATATGATGATAAATAGTAATTAATCTTTCGTGACAGGGATAAAGATTAGAAGTCAAAAGTAGCTGGATTTCAGGACATAATTTTAAGTTTTAAAAACAGAGACAGTATTAATCGTAGAGGGTTTGAAAGAATAGGCCTACATCAAAATATTTCTAAAAATTGTATTTTTATTTTTTAATAATGGTTTTCTGCTAACTGTTGAAAATTAAATCAATAACTTAGTGATGATAGCCACTTGTATGGTCAGTGTAACTGCATTTGGTTCAGAGGGCTCTGGGTGCAATTCCTGGCCAGATTGATGATTTTAACTGAGTAAGGTTGATTCTTCTGTCTGGGGGGTGGGTGTTTTGTGTTTGACTAATACACTTCTCTTCATTTACACACAACACACCAAACTAATCACCACCATAGAAACATGCAATTATGAAAATGTGTTCCCTCCACATATGGTTAGCATCGGGAAGGGAATCTAGCCGTAAAAATGGGCCAAATCACTGCAATTGCTGACTCCAATAAATAGAGAAGAAGGGTTTTCTTTTACAAGTTGCTTTTGCTTTACGTCGCACTGACACAGATGGGTTTTGAGGCAACAATGGGACAGGAAAGGGCTAGGAGTGGGAAGGAAGTGGCTGTGGCCTTAATTGAGGTAGAACCCCAGCAATTGCTTGGTGTGAAAATGGGCAACCATTGAAAACCACTCCAGGGCTGCCGACAGTGTAGTTCGAACCCACTATCTCCCGAAAACTGGATACTGGGCACACTTAAGCGACCATAATTTTCGAGCTTGGTGTAGAGAAGAAGGGTAGGTAGAAGAGTGATCATAGCCACTTCATGTATCTGTTCTAAAGCAACACAGAAAATTAAATAACTTTGGTATTAATCCAGCCTCATGCAGAATAAAATTCTTCAGATAGATGATGTTCTGTGAAGTAATTGTAATTGTAATTTTACTGATTACTTGTTGAAAAAGTATGAGGCATGTTTTTTAAGTAAATACCATTTTTAAATATGGCCACTGATGCATTTTGTTCGTCATTCAGGGCATGATTACATAAAATCAGCTTCATGGTCCGTATCGCACTTCAATAGATTCACAATTAAGTATTTAATTTATTTTCCACCTAGTCGATACAATGATTGCTTAAGGCAATTTTTAATGGTCAAAAGTGGTACATGTTTCGTATATTATCAACATCTTCAGCCACATAACACTGTTTAGATGAAAAATATATAAAATTGACAAAGTAATGCTTTAGAGGAAGTGTCCTTAAAATTAACATTAACATTAACATAATTAATTTTAAGGACACTTCCTCTAAAGCATTACTTTGTCAATTTTATATATTTTTCATCTAAACAGTGTTATGTGGCTGAAGATGTTGATAATATACGAAACATGTACCACTTTTGACCATTAAAAATTGCCTTCAGCAATCATTGTATCGACTAGGTGGAAAATAAATTAAATACTTAATTGTGAATTCAGGGCATGTGCGCTCAGTACGTACATCTATCAGCTAGCCACAAATGCCATTACAGAAGCATTCATCCATATTTATGTTTGCTTGTGCATACTGAAAATGCATCTGGAAATTAACGGTCCTACTGAATGTGAAGTACATGTTGTGATTAGTTTTCTAAATGCAAAAGACGTGAAAGCTCTTGAAATTCATCGGCAAATGACCCCAAATCAAGCGCATAGGCAGTGCTTTGACTATCCTTGAGTGGTACAGTAATGAAGGTGATGTGTTCTTAAGCTGAATTGTCACCAGGAATGAAATAAGAGTGGCTTATGTTACACCAGAATCAAAACACCAATCCATAGAAAGGAGACACTTAACTTCAACCAAGAACGTAAAGTGCAAGGAAACAATTTTAGCTCGCAATCTTATGTGCACTGTGTTTTGAGATAGGCAGGGTATGTTGCTTGTGAATTTTTTGCACCGGGGTGACACAATAAATGCCGGCCCCATGGTTTAGGGGTAGTGTGCCTGCCTCCTACCTGGAGGCCCCGGATTTGATTCCTGGCCAGGTCAGGGATTTTTACCTAGACCTGAGGGCTGGTTCAAGGTCCAGTCAGCCTACGTGATTAGAATTGAGGAGCTATCTAATGGTGAGATAGCGGCCCCGGTCTAGAAAGCCAAGAATAACGGCCAAGGGGATTTGTTGTGCTGACCAAACGACACCTCGTAATCTGCAGGCTTTCAGGTTGAGCAGCAGTCGCTTGGTAGGCCAAGACCCTTCAAGGGCTGTAGTGCCATGGGGTTTGGTTTGGTTTGGACACAATAAATTCTGAGACTTACTGTCAGACCTTACTATACTCCTTCAAAAATGGCCTTCACGGCTGCAGATCTTAAAGTCTCAGGGATAGAACCAGCTTTTGGGTGGTTAGGCTGTATGCTATTGCAGAGTTTTGCCCAGATGTGCCATTGGATTGGCACACCCCTCCAAGACTCTGCTTAGCAGTGGCAGACCAACTGTGTGATTTCGCCGTGTTAACAAATAGGGACTGCTAACCTGCTGAAGAAGAAGTGAATTCTCCTTTTTCAAAAATATGTACTTCCCATGGAGATGTATGTTTGTGCATACTGAAAGTGCCTCTGGAAATTAACGGTGCTACTGAATGTGAAGTAGATGCTGTGATTAGTTTCCTAAATGCAAAAGATGAGAAAGCTCTTGAAATTCATCTGCAGATTAGTCAAGTGGGTCACTGTTTGTCATTACTGAAGACTTGGTGCAAAAAGTTGGTACAAAGGTTTGAGATCCCCGAGATTTTAATATCTGCAGCCATGAAAGCCATGTTTGAAATTGTATCTCCACGGGGAGTACATTTTTTGAGAATGGAGAATTCAATTCCCCTTTAGCAGTTTAGCAATCGCTAATTGCTAACACAACGGGACCATGCAGTTGGTCTGCCACTGCTAAGCAGAGTCTTGGAGGGGCGTGCCAATCCAATTGATGAGCCCAAATGGCACGTCTGGGCAAAACTTACTAAACTCTGTTGTGCAATCCAAAACAAATGGCTTGGCATGCTCACAAGGTGGATTCTTTTACTTCATGACAATGCGCAACCTCACACGGCTAATCGAACCCGAGACCTCATCACTTCATTTGGTTGGGAACAATTTGATCATCCTCCATATAGATCTGACCTTGCACCTAGTGACTACCACTTCTTCCTGCACTTGAAAAAGCACTTAGGAGGTCAACGTTACGACAATGACCTAAAAGTGACCGTGCTGCAGTAGCTGCTACATCACATGGCAGATTTCTAAGAGGATGGAATTCAGCAGCTGGTTTCATGATAAAGTGCCTTAACATGCTTGGAACTTACATTGAGAAGTAGTTTAAGGTACAGACTTACTTTAAAAATAAAATTGTTCAAAAAAGTTGCTTTAATTTTTTCTATAACAAAATGCTACTTATATGTCTCATAATATGTAATTAAGTAAAATACTACTCGGGTAACTGTAATTCAACTCAGTTACTTTTTTCTTGTACTCTTCCCTTTATTGTTCCCTGAGTGAGGTTTCAGCATATGTATCGTTCTGTTTAAATGTATTCAGACCAATCAAGCATCTTATTTGTTTAAACTGATCTTAAAGTTTAATGGACACTGCCTAACTGAGACAGTAAAGGTGTGCTCAGCTCACCTAAAAGGACATGACTTCAATTACCAGTCAGAAAGTCAAAAAGTTTAGAAACAAGTTCACTGCTGGAGAGGCACATAGGCCACCTGAGGCTTACTCAGACCACACCAAAACTAAGTACTAGGTTAAGTTTTGGAGGCAAAGGCAATCAGTCATAGCAGTGACTATTCTCTATCCAACTTTATGCTGAGGATAAAGATAGTGGAAACCTTTACCTCCCACTCCTCCAAGAGCCCTCCAAGGTCTGTATGGAGACGGCTGAACCTAGCTTTGCTTTAAGTTTAACACAGTGATGATGATGATGATGATGATGATAATATATTTACTAGAATCAAAATCACCGAGCTCAATAGCTGCAGTAGCTTAAGTGCGGCCAGTATCCAGTATTCGGGAGATAGTAGGTTCGAACCCCACTGTCGGCAGCCCTGAAAATGGTTTTCCGTTGTTTCCCATTTTCACACCAGGCAAATGCTGGGGCTGTAAGGCCACGGCCGCTTCCTTCCCACTCCTAGCCCTTTCCTGTCCCATCGTCACCGTAAGACCTATCTGTGTCGGTGCGACGTAAAAGAACTAGCAAAAAGAATCAAAATCTTGAAGAAATAAAGAAAGGGTTAATTTGTAAAATAATTTATTCTACAATGGTGGCAGGCAACATGTTTGTTTCTTTTTTTTTATCCTTTGTTTTATGTCACTCTGACACAGGCAGGTCTTACAGGGACGATGCTATAAAGGGCTAAGAATGGGAAGGAAGTGACCATGACTTAATTAAGATACAGCCTGGTGTGTAAATGGGAAGCCAAGATAAACAATCTTCTGGGCTACTGACAGTTGTCTTCTGAATGCAAGTTGGCAACCACTTAGCCACTTGCTCACAATACTCCCCAGATAGTCATTTTATTGATTACGACTAGCTCTTGTACTCATTGTATATGCCTGTGCATTATTACATTTTTGTTAACCCCTCATGTTGAGTATGAGTTGGACATGGCTACTGCCATTACCTCTGAGTGGCTTGTCATGATGAACTCATTTCTTGGTTCTCTCTGGCAATTTTGCAATTTAATCTCTTTTACATTCATGTTGCTTTTGATTTGATCTCTTTCTTCTGGTACAAAAACTATGAATCAGGTTAATATTCAAAACATACAGATAGATTTACAAAGCCTTGAAGATGTTGCCAGGATGATCTCCATACCAACTTTCTATAGAGTTATTGGCTCTTCACTTGAAACTAACTCTTGCAAGCCACTGATAATGACCTTATTTATCATTGTATTGGAAAAATGTATAGACCAAAAATTTATAGGTGATATTCTAAACAAATTTTGTCATGAACAATTCTCCTGTAAAACCAACTGTAGAAGAGATAAACTGAGTTTTATGTTTTAAGCCCCCTTTGAATCACTCCCACTTATAACTTATAACTAAGATCCTGACACACCAATATTTTCCCATGATGCCGTAATAGACAAAAATTAAACTGATCCCAACATAGGCCACTATTTGTCCTATCTAGTAAAAAATCAAGTAGAGTTGAGTCCTGGAAGCTCAATTCTTAGTAACTCAACATTCTATAAAACTCAACATCTGCATAAGTTTCTTATTTCCATAGTGAATAAATCTTATTGGTTTTATTACTTTCTTTCTGTACTTATACTGGTTGAGCAGTATAACTAGCAACAGTAATTTTTGGAACAAACTGTTATACATAACAATTTTTCCAGGCAACAAATGCCTTGTTTGGGGAAATTCTTTCGATCCTCAGGTAGCAGCTTTTGAAGGTAGGATAACTCACGTCAGTTATTCATCACTCTTGCATTCTTCTCTATTTTTTCCAGTCATTTTATGGGACAGATTTTCCACTGAAAAATGAATTGCAATGATTGAATGGCATGCAGTACCTGCAGAAATTTATTTTAGTTAAACACTTTCTGTGGATTGGACTTGCTATTTCTAAGTGAGTCAATATGCAAGAAACTTTCCAAATTGAGTGTTGCGTTGTTTTACCAGTAAAAATGTCCAGTGAGAAGAAGTGGAAACAAAGCAATGTGAGTATGGAAATTAAATTTGATGCAATAAAGACGGAAAATTTCATGTTTACATAAGTTATTTTTTAAGTACATTATCTCACGTTAGGTTTCGTGCTGCTTTTGGCCTCTATATGTTAAAAGTTTTCAGTGATTTTTTACAACAAGAAATGAGTTTTATATAACCCTTCCATAAGTCCATAAAACATTTTCATAACTTGACACCCTTGCAAGTCCTATTAGGTCGAGTTTGTGAGACTCTTCTGTATCAGGTGAAGATTTAAAATGTACAAACAGAAAGACAATTTTATATATATTTCTTACCTGTTGTTTAAGCACATCCCTAGTGGATACTTGGACAGTGCGTTGTGAGTCTAAATCTAACACATCAATATCAGGAATAGTGTCTGAGAGTGTTTGTCCATTGAGTGATCCCTGTAGCTGAACAGAAGCTTGCATAGGGATATTGTCACACGCACCAGTAGGACACTTCTCTACCTATACAAAAGGAAGTAAACTTTAAAAACACTTTTAAAACATTGTATGTTCTGGTTTATATCATAAATCAGTGTTTTGTACAATCAATTATTGCTCTATGCAACAGTAAATTATGTTATTAGCAAAATATTTTATACATGCATTCAGTGCAAGAGTTCGAAAAAGGAATTTGCTTTGCTTCACTGTAGCTTATTTAATTGATCAAATTTCCTTGTATTTATTTACCAAGGAAAATAAATAAATAAATAAATAAATAAATAAATAAATAAATAAATAAATAAATAAATAAATAAATAAATAAATAAATAAATAAATAAATAAATAAATAAATAAATAAATAAATAAATAAATAAATAAATAAAAATATCAAGTTTTTTATTCTCTAATCTTAAAATTTCATATTTTAATCGTGTGTTGCTCAAGGTAGCCAGTCTAATCAGTTAAAAATGGTTCAGTAAGATAAACTTGTTTACAATAAAATTGAGGTGAAGTTGTGAGAATTCAATATTAATATTTATGTTCTTTTATCCTCAATTCTTGTTAGTATTACATGCTGCAGTCTAAGGGTAGCATGACTACCTCCCACATGGAGGCCAGATCGGGTATTTCTACTAGATCTAAGGGTTTGCTTGAGGTTCACTCAGCCTATGTGAGAACAAATGAGAAGTTATCTGATGGTGAAATAGTGGTCGCGGTCTTGAAAGCCAAGAATAACATCTGATAGGATCCATCACGCTGAACATGCACCACCTTTAATCTGCAAGCCTTTGCACTCAGCAGCAGTTGCTTGGTAGGGCAAGGCCCATCAGGACTATAGTGCCATGGGATTTGGTTTTGATTTTATTAACATACTGTAAACTTCTTGTGAGATTCTCAATCAAAGACTCCACCTTTATAATACTGATGTTATGTTTTTAATCAAGTCATCAAATCACTTATTCAAACTTTTCCAGCTTAATAGGCTATGCCATTAACATAGATGCACTATTTTAATATTTCCATGACATGTCAAATACCATATTTTATATTGACACAGTCAGCATTCCAAATCCTATTTTAATTTTTAATGTGTCTTCAATGTCTTTGTCCCATTTTTACTTTTATCTTGTATACATTCAGCTGAAGATGTCCACAGTTATAGATGAAACATATTCCAATAATTATTAATTTTGACTTGATTAAAAACATAATATCACTGTTGTAAAGGTGTGGACTCTGATTGAGAATCTCACAAGAATATACTATTGACAATATGATGAAACTCATTTCATATAATGCTTTAAACTTCTTTCTAAAACCATATGTCATGAATTGTAATTATTTGTATAAATTTTACAGTTATGTGTTTAGAATAACTTATTGTACTTTGTGATGTTCTTTGTCTCTTATGCTGCCGCTCAAATGCAATAGATGGTATTACTGCTGCGTACCAAGTATAACAGCCTGACTGAATATTGGCGAGAAATAGCTGGGGAGTTAGAAAATTTTCTTCTTTAGCATGTCATTCCTCTGGTTCATATATCTTCTGATACCGTACAGCTGGTACGTAACACACTGGTTTATAGTATTCCAGCTATTCGATCCCTACTCTGACGCGCTGTTTTGAATGAGCAGTGTGCACTCTTAAGGCAGAGCCTCACTCGGTAGTAGTAGTAGTAGTGGCAGCAGCAGCAGCAGCAGCAGCAGCAGCAGTAGTAGTAGTAGTAGTAGTAGTATGACCTGGTCTAGAATTACAATTTAGGTATATTCCAAATTATAGTACCACAATTCACTAAATAACTCAAAATTCAACCCTGAAAAGAGCTGTTTCTTAAAAAGAGCTTCTTCGTCTTCACTTTTATTAAATTTTACATTAATTTTATTCAAAATTAGCAGTGAAGAGGGGGTTTCTCCTCTGGCTTGGAGGGAAAATTTGCCTCCAAGTCAGATGGATTTCTTCACCGCCAGTGTAGTGAATTGAGATTTTCTGACTCATCGGGTACTCCTAGGAAACAGATTAGTAAAAGTTAAAGGGAATAGCTTTCGCCCTGGGACTCTTCACGATTCGACCCTCTCCCCCCACCCAAAAAAAAAAAACCAGTGTATACGGACCACGGCTGTCTGCGGCCTGGTCATTCCAGCTATAGAACTTTGGACTGTTAGATCGGCAGCATAGACCTTGCAACTTGAACGTATTATTATAGGTAACACAAAAAAGAAAACAAAATTTTGAGACAAAATTTGATAAATAAACATAGGTTTTCACAATTCACTCATGAAGAATGACACAAAGTTATTCACTGTACATATAACTGTCATCAATATCATGGTCCTAAGCACAGTGAGCAGCTGTGACTATGCAGAAATCTTCAGGAGTGTAGTCGTCACTTCCCTAGTAATGGCAATCACTTCTGCCAACAAAATCGCTATTACTGTCTAAATCAACTACATATTCAAGCATATCAGAATCATTAGGCCTTGAACTTGGCCCAGCCTTTCAAGAAAAGAGGAAAAAAGAAAAAATTAATACAAGCACATGCAGGAAAGGAACAATGAGAATATGTATAATTATGGTTCACTAAATACAGCACACATGAAATACCTTGATGCTTGTTGTTTTAAGGGGCCTAACATCGAAGGTCATCAGCCCACATAAAATACCAATGAAATAAAATAAAGTCTAAACTAAATTGATAACAAGATCAAATTATTGTATTTGTAGAACAAACAAAACCAGATCCATGCAATAACAACTTCAAATCACCACAACATAAAAACACTCCGTCAGCAGATTTCATTTGTCGAAAATAAAAATATTTCAAAGGGCTGGTGAGTAAAATGAAAATGAATGCTTTAAGATATGGTCACGGATCATCTGTTGTCATCTACCAGTCACACAAATGACCAAGAAACGACAGAGGCAATGAGAGTTCTCACTGTAACTTCTTGCACCAACAGATCGGCACGCTGAGTGCATGAGGGTTAAAGTATGGACGGAGAAAATTTTTACAAATACATAGAGTATTTATAATGATATGTATACCTGAATATGATCACCATCACAATGACCTCCAAATTGTGATCCGGGATGATTACAAGTTCGGAATCGCTTTCGAATACTGGGTCCGCATGATGCTGAACAGGAACTCCATGGACTCCAGGCAGACCATTGGCCACTTACTACGAAAATCAATGATAAGGAATTATATTTCTTGTGAAGAACATTTACCATAACATGTTCATTTTTAGAAAAAATATGGGAGGGACTTAATAGGGGAATACAGTCTATGTATATGGTGATAAGGAGTAAAGGGATTTCTTTACAAGACTGGTTATTGAGAGGTTGGAAAAAGCAGATACAACCTGCTTTACGTTGCACCAACACAGATAGGTCTTGAGGCAATGATGGGGTAAGAAAAGTCTAGGAGTGGAAAGGATGTGACTGAGCCACTCACTCGGTGAAAGTGGATACAGCGTCAATTTCAATTTAAGATTGATTAAATGGTTCACAAATAAGGGAAAATTGCCTCATTGAAAGTATTAAGGATCCAGCACTTTGGTGGGTTAGAACCCCACTATCAGCAGCCTTGAATATAGTTTTCCATGGTTTTTCATTTTCACACCGGGCTGCACCTCAATTAAATCTATGGCTGCTTCCTTTCTAGTCTATAACTATTAAATAGTTTCCTTCTGCTTTAACCTAAATAGACTGATACTGAAATCATTCAAAGAGCATTAAGAAAATATTTAGGGATCCCTACAGCATATTTATCACATAAGAATAACCAGAGGCAGTACCGTAGTTAATTCCTGAAGCCTTCATAGTCTGCTTCAACTATGAAACCTCTCACATTCTCAACTGATTGTTTTGCCCCTTTCTGAAACAATTTCTACAGTAATGAACTCCATTCCAGTTCTGCATTGACTTTAAATATCTAAGATAAAATTCTAAAAGAATTTAACTGTATAAAGTCCACCTGTTCAATATACATTTGCCAACTGATAAATGGTCTCTTTGTAAAGCTACATAGGACATGTTTTGACCTAGCCTAACACAAAGATGAAAGACATATACAAAAACAGTGATACATAAAAAACTTGAGATAAAATACAATTTTTTTTTTTGCTACTTGTTTTACGTTGCACCGACACAGATCGGTCTTATGGCGACGATGGGATAGGAAAGGCCTAGGAATGAGAAGGAAGCGGCCATGGCCTTAATTAAGGAACAGCCCCAGCATTTGGCTGGTGTGAAAATGGGAAACCATGGAAAACTATCTTCAGGATGTCTCTTGCAATCTTCATGGCTGCCAACAGTGGGATTTGAACCCACTATCTCCCAGATGCAAGCTCACAGCGGCATGCTCCTAACTGCACGGCCAACTTGCCCGGTAAAATACAATCAACAAATGCAATGAAAATCTATGTTAATGTTCATAGCTTCAATCTTGGACAAATTTAGTTGTAACAGGTGTGGGTCCAACCGTATTTAACAGAACTATTGGTTGGCCGGAGTAATACTTTAAACTTGTGAAGACTGTTAAATGTTGTTCTATTTGTCATGCTTCTGGAAATGGAAAAAAGTTTAAAATCCATAAAATTTCTTCATGAAGAATACAAGTGTAGCCAGGATCGAAAAGTGAAACCAAAAAGCTGAGTGTGAGAACGAAAAAATTAAGTAGAAGTAAAAGATAATATGAAGAGTTGCAAATATTACTCACTTTCTCTTTCCTCCAGCCCTGTGCTTGTATAGATCAGGTTGGGTTGGTGTCGACCTCCACACTGACTGGCGACCATTCTGATGCTGTTTCCCCCACCTAAATATACATCATGCTTCCTGTCCAGCTATCACAGAATAGCTCAAGTTTTCTCAAGCTAGCAAGTTGTTGCTACTGACTATATCAGTTGGATGCAACCACTTCAACAGCAAGATTCTTAGGTAGCCATAGTCGTTTCGGCAACATCGTTTGATGCTGTCATGCAGTAATGTATGGGTTCGAGTCCCAATAGTCCAATACTTTTTTACCTTCTAAATTTTAGTCGGTAGGGTACTAAAGGTGATAGTGCACATTTCCTAATCATTAGAGTGCATGTCAAAAGCTTGGGTTCTATTCCAAATCTATCCACGACGCACATATGGTGTAAAGGTATACGATATTGTTCATGGTGAATCTTCCATCGAATGAGGACGTTAAGGTTATATTTCTTTGACTTCATGACAATTTGCTAAGTATTTACACTAACGTGAGATAAATGCTTGCCAGTTACTATTTTAACATTGTCTTGGAGAAAAGAAACTAACTACTTATTAAATTAGCAACAATAAATTGAATTAATAATAAAAGTAATGATCCTATGCCACATACAGTGGCATTAATTATGAATAAAATCTCTACTTTCACTGTAATATATATCCCTTAAACATTGTTAGACAAAAAACAAGATTATGCCGTGTGGTAGAAATTATTTGATAAGATAGATAATCTGAATATTAACCTTTGTGTCCAGGTTACCTTTTCAGGCTTTTTATTTTCTACAACAGTTCCTCAGTTTTGTTACATAGTTACTTAATTTTAACATTTCTTTGTATGTGTAGATTTCAGTCCTAATTCTGTTTTTGACCTGAACTTCCACATTAGAGTCTGATATTGGACTCTAGTAATACAGTTTCGAAAAGAATAGTGCTAAACAAACTAAAACACCAGGGAATATGTATACCAACATGCTAAATTTCACTATATTTTCAGTTACCTTATTACCAATGCAATAAAAATGTTATTACTTCTTCCACATAATAATACCGTCATTAAAATCCATGGGTAGTACGCATGAAAATATTTAACTTCTAGTTTGCAAAACTGCAGCCTACGTATCTGGCTGTTTTTCTGCCAGTTGTAGTACAGGCCCTAAGTCATTCAGATTAACATTATTTTCTTCATTGTCTCACCTGGACAGTCGCTATGTCTGCATGATTCATACTGAGCCCAGGGTCCCTCACATTCATCACCACCAAATGCAGGAGAGGGCTCTGTGCAGCGACGAGTGCGGCGTCGAGTGCTGTTATAACAGGGTCCATTACACGATTCCCATTGAGACCACTTTGACCTGTATTGAAAGTGAACGGACAGCATTATTATGATTATAAGAATAGATGGAGATTCACTCAATCAGCAGGTGATTGATATATAACAGAAAATAAAAGTAGGAAAGAAAAGAAAAAGAAAACTAGATAGGGAAAGAAAGGAAAGAAAATTACATTTTAAAATATCCAATAAATTTCATTCAAAGTTGCTTGAGATCAAACATCAAAAACAGGAAGCTAGGTGGGATGGTAAGAACATACACAATGGACAAAAAAAGTGATATGCCAGCATGGGCAGAGAATAATATAAAGGAGAGACAATGGGAAATATAAAAGCACCTAACCCATAGCATAGATAGCCCATTTTGGGCCTTGGATTGCCAGGACTTGACCATTTTTCACATGCAATGATGATATTGCTGCTTCCTAGATCAAGGACCTACTCAATCATTCTCATAGACCGAACCAATGCTGTTTCATTCAACTGTTAATAATTTTGGCCAAGACTAGGTACAAGTTCAGAACTACAAGAACAAATGGTATCAGTGCTTTTCAATAGACCATAATAATGACCATGGAATCTAGTCCAGAGAGAAATTTCTTAAAATACAACCTATACAAAATGAGCATTTAAAGATTAGAGATAAGACAAGAAAATTACCAGGCTCCACCGACGGGGCACGGAAACATGTTACATGATTCATATTGCTCCTTGTTCCCTTCACATGCCTTTCCTCCTTGACTAGGAGGAGGGTTATAGCACTTCCTATATCGCTTACGCTGTCCTATACCACAAGTAGCAGTGCATTCTGACCATGGTGACCAGTTATTCCACCCACCATCAACCTGTGAATATACATCAAGATTACTAAATTACAATTAACAGACTGTAATACTGTTATACTGATTAAATATTATGCCACATAAAAAGAGAATATAAATTGCAAATAAAATTCAGTAAGGAAAGCTAGGGATGAGTATAAAAATTTGCAGGATAAACATAACGACAGGATCAATGCAAAGGGAAAATGAAGTGATGAATAAATTCATATGTAAAAAGATAGGTAGGCTACTTGGATAGGAATAAACATTAGGTTAAACAAACTGAAAGATTAGTTTGTAAAGAAGGAGCAACAGAAAGGTGAGAATTGGACAAGTATCAAAATTTAAAGGGATAATGACAAATTCCACATCTTCTTTCACTGCCATCTTAACATAGATAGGCCCTTCCTCATAAAACCCAGTTCTTTTATATCTTATCAACACATAATGAGCTTTTATGCTTCCCAGATTCATTAGAAGTGCACAAATCCAGACTCATCGAGAGGGTCATTCTTTGCAGGTCTTCAGTCTTGATGTGAGGAGTGTAGGAAAAGAAGATGTTAGATAAAAACAGAGAAAGGGAAGAGAAAAATTATAAAAATATAGAAGGTAGAAGATAATAAACCCAGAACAAATATAATAGAAAAGTAAATCAATCAGCAAATATTAATAATTGAGGAAGCAAGTGATGAATCAAATCAAATACAGAAAGCTAGGAACAGCGATATGAATAAATAGAGAATAAACATTAGGACAGGTTAGTGTGGGAAGAGAGAGAAACTGAGAAGAGATAAAAGGACTAAACTGTTGAGTATTAACAATTCACTATTTCAGAATAGATATAAACAGAAAGGGGACACAATGACTAAAGCTCTCACGTGCTGACAATTCAAAACTTCAGAAGAAGTAGGAAGAAGAGACAATGACTAAGCTCTCAAGTGCTGACAATTCACAACTTCAGGAGAAGCAGGAAGGAGAGACAAGGACTAAGTTCCTGATTACCAACAATTCACAACTTCAAGAGAAGCAGGAAGAACAGACAAGGACTAAGCTTTTGAGTACCAACAATTCACAACTTCAGGGGAAGTAGAAAGGAGGGAACAAGGACTAAGTTCTTGCTTATCATCAATTCATAATCTCAGGCGAAGCAAGAAGGAAGGACCAAGGTCTAAGTTCTTTATTATAAAAAATTCATAATTTCAGGAGAAGCAGGAAGGAGTAAGGACTAAGCTCTTGAATACCAACAATTTACAACTTCAAGAAAAGTAGGAAAAATAGACAAGGACTAAGTTCTTGAGTATCAACAATTCATAATTTCAGGAGAAACAAGAAGGAAGAACCAAGGACTAAGCTCTTGAGTATCAACAATTCATAATTTCAGGAGAAGCAGGAAAGAGTAAGGACTAAGCTCTTGAATACCAACAATTCACAATTTCAGGAGAGGGAGAAACAGAAAGGAAAGTAAGGATTAGGCTCCTAAGTACCAATAATTTTGAAGAGAGGGAGAATGCAGGTAGAAGAGTTAAGTAGTGTGATATAATAGTTTAAGGTAAGCAAATACCAATGTAACAAAAATATTTTGAAAACAGTTTTGATTTATATTTAACAATCTGTTACTTCTAACTATATACCAAAAGATTTAAATGATTCCCAGAAACTGAAGCTGGGTGACAGATTGAAAAGTTTTTGAAAACATCATTCAGTGTCAATTGTTAAACTTCACTGTGTGGACTAATGACCATTACTTCATTGATTTCTAGTTCTGAATTGTTTAGAAGTATAGAGGAGTTTGGGAACATAAATATAATGAAATGTTCTTTATGTCATTCCTGACATTTCTAGGATTGCTCTAGCACAGGGTTTCGTCTTAGTCTATACATTTCCATTCAAAAGTTGTTGTATTTTGACCCTTCTATTGAAAACATCAGTTTCTGTTCAACATTGCATATACTGGATACATCTTTTATGAAAAGAATATTTAATTTGGAGGAGAATCATTCCTTCATTACTCCCTTTATATATATTTATAAATTTTTATAGAAATCAATAGCAATAATTGGATCACAAGAAACAAAACCCCATCCAAAGGAAGGAGAATCTTACGGGGAAGAAGATAAAGTGAGAATGATTTAATATTCTTTTAGCATTTTACCACTCTTCACTTAAAATTAATCTGATAATATTCCAAATAGATATTGTTCAATTCTAGGATTATATCTGCATACATACCTGACAGTCTGGTTTGATGCATCTTTTCCACTCCTCATGGACTCCTGAACAGCTTACTGACTCATCTGAACATTTTCTAATCCGCACCATCTCGCTCTTCCCACAAGATGAACTACATGAAGACCAGGGAGACCAGTCAGTCCACTGAGGGACTTGTGAATCATTCCAGGTATTACCCAGCTCTAACAAAGATACATTAAAAATATAATACTGTGGAACATTTCATGTCAATAAGTGAACATGAGAAACTTCTGCAAAAAACTGTTGGTTTGATTTAAAGTATGATGGGCACATGTAAATATGTAATGCTTAAACCTTGGCAATTTGGCAAATAATAGTCCACCTTTTGATGTTTATATGTGCTTAAGAGTAATTCATTGAGCAAAAATTTTGCCACAGTATATTGAACTACAGTTATTAATGATCTTGTGAAATTAGTCTGTATAATATTTTATGTAGTGATTTGCAGTAGATGCAGTTTTGAAAGATTAAAACTAAGTTGTTGTTATGTAAAAACCTACTGTAAAGTGGTTTCTCTTGCATCTGAATTCTTCTTAAGTGGTCTGACAAATCTTATTCCAGTAACTTGACCCTACATTAAGACAGAGCAATTTTTTTTTTCTTTTCGTAAATATGCTCAGCTATTATGTGGAAAAATTCAAATAATTATGTACCACTTTCAAGGGCTCATACTGCCTGCCTCATACAATGACTGATTTAGATGAGGATATTAACCCTCAACTGGTGTCATATATTTTTGTAACCTAAGTGGTATCTTAGTGCCCATCAGACCCCCAGATATTTATTAATAAATTAAACAATGTTTTCTTAAATTTTTGTTGTTTATTGAACATCATCCCTTTAAAAGCAAAGGTTCTCTTATATCACACCAAAGCTTAAAGAAAAAAATTACAAATTGAGAATAAACTAAAATTAATATCTAAGACATGACCTTACTATTTATCTAAAAATATCTAGAAAAAATGTATGATCATTTCTCTGCTGTCTGTCCCTCATAAAGAACATAAATCAATAACAGAAACAAAATAACAGAAAAATTCGAAACATATTGTAAGAACATTTGAATGGGTGATTGTTAAAGGGACCTAAGTCACCTTTGGACAGTTTTGAGAAAAACATAAAAACTATCCAATTGATTTTGTACCAAACAAGTAGAGTTGTTTTGAGGAAATAGTTAACTGGGAATGGACTGTAGGGCATATTGCTCCATAACCAATGCAATGTTTTTCAAGGAGAAAAACAAATTATAATACGACAACTTGGGTACCTTTTAAAAATCAAGCCATAATTTCTTACTTCCGTGCCACAATAAAACACTACTTTTTATGTCCGGCTCCATGGCTAAATGGTTAGCGTGCTGGCCTTTGGTAACAGGGGTCCCAGGTTCGATTCCCGGCAGGGTCGGGAATTTTAACCTTAATTGGTTAATTTCGCTGGCACTGGGGCTGGGTGTATGTGTCGTCTTCATCATCATCACGACGCGCAGGTCACCTACGGGAGTCAAATCAAAAGACCTGCATCTGGCGAGCCGAACTTGTCCTCGGACACTCCCGGCACTAAAAGCCATATGCCACTTCATTTCATTTTACTACTTTTTATTCTATTGTCAAACAAAATACATTGTAACTTTCACAAATCAAAACACTGTACTGTATGACAAAAACAGAAGAACATAACTGATATTGATACGTCATCTGTAGTGTATTGGGGGGAAAGGTCAAATAAGAAGAGAACCAATGCCATATTATAATTATGATAATAATAATTATAATAATAATAATAATAATAATAATAATAATAATAAGAAGAAGAAGAAGAAGAAGAAGAAGGAGAAGAAGAAGAAGAAGAAGAAGAAGAAGTAACAATGAAATTTACCAGAACGTAGAAAACATATCAGAAACAATAAGAAAAAGGAGATTGCTATTTCTTGGACACATTTACAGAATGGATGACAATAGACTAACTAAACGAATCTTCAAGTACCTTTGGGAAAAGAAATCAACTACCACCTGGATTCAAGAAGTCAAGAAAGACCTGGAAAGGAACAACATACGAGAAGAAGAATTATTGGAAAGAAAGATTTTTAGGAAGAAAGTCTTACAAATGGAAGGATTTGAAGGGAGGAAGGAAAAGAAAACAGGCACAAAGTGGACTGAAGACAGGAAAAAGAAGCACAGTGAAACAATGAAAGAATACTGGAAGAAAAGGAAAGAACTAAGGAGGAACAATTGAAATTGTAACGTGGTCCTTAGAAGGCCGGAACGCAAGAATAATAATAATAATAATAATAATAATAATAATAATAATAATAATAATAATAATAATAATAATATTGTAATGGTTATAGCGTCCGCCATGCCAACTTGCTACGGGCCGAGTTCGTCACCCATCGCCCCACCCCCTTTACGCTCGACCGCGCCAATCGCGAGCAACATGTAAGTGCTGAGCCAGCCCTTCTCTCTTCTATCCGTGGTCGCGCCACATGGGACGACGGAAATTACTCGACTATTAATCTGGAGTCTTCTATCTCGCGAGGTTCCTGAATACATCTAGCATCCGGACTGTTCTGGAAGGCCCAGAGCAGGTATATAAGAAGAGGAGTAACTTGGAGTGAGAGTGAGTTAGTGAGTGAGTGAGCAAGAGAGAGATTGAGTTCGCTGGTGTGAGTTAGTGAAGAGCGCAGTCAGTGATAGCCTGGGCTGAGATGTCAGCCAGATGGAGTAGCTGCCTGTTGGAGCCGAGGACTCGTTCCTGTTTCTCTGATGTCGGGTGTGCGAGTCCCTTGAGACCAGCTGCTGGAGAAGAATCTTGGGTGTTCTGGAGCAGCACGAAGGGAACACTGAGTGCCGACATATGCAGACTGCGAACGGGGTTCGACGGGTTGAGTGAACAGCGGATACTATCCCGACCTGCGAGACTGACGTGTAGGCTGTGGACCATGACAGCGCTAACGAGTGTGACTGAGTGGCTGAGGGAGTGTAGTGTAAATAATCAATGACTCTGTGTGTGTGTTTGTCATTGTAGATGGAACATGAGAAACTAAGAGAGAGAGCGCGAACCGTGTAAGTGTGTAACTGTGCACTTGTGTAAGTTGTAAGCTCGGCTATTGTGTGTGTGTGTGTGTGCGTGCGTGCGTGCGTGCGTGTGTGTGTGTGTGTAATTGTAGTGTTTAGATAATAAATCTTAGAAATAGGACGCTACCAGGTTCTGTACTCATTTATTAATTTATTTACCCCGCCAGCATGCGACAACTAGGCGTCAGAAGTGGGATGAACAAGTGTGGTAAATTACTAGTGGATAACCTCTTACGTTAAAACTGGTGTCAGAATCGAGTACCTGGTAGCGTATTTTGTAGTCGGCAGAAATTTCTTAGAGTGAAATGAATTCCGAACAGCTGCAGATTTTTCTAAGCAAGTTTAGTGAACTTGAAAATAAAATCCTATCTAGCTATGGCAAACTCGTTAGTGAACTGAGGTCTGAACGGAGTTCTAACAGGGACCAACTGAAAACAGACTTAAGTGAACGGAAAAGTGAGCAGGTGAAGTCGGAAAGTGAAGTGCGTTCTCTCGAAAAAGAGGTCGACAATGACGATGTGCAAGACAAAAACGAACTGGACGAGAAGCGATCCAAAGAAATGCTCATGGGTGTGGAGTCCGAAGTTCGAGGCCCAGTGGCGGAAGTTAGTGCCCTGCGTGCGAAAACGATGACTGTGGAGACGCGAATGAATCCTGCTAGCAGTGACGGCGGCTCCACCATTGTGAAGTTGGAAAACCCAAGGGATGACGGGATTACTTCCAACAGAACATGCCGTACCCAGTTTGAGACCGGATCGATGTCCAAGAAGAGTGCCGAATATCCAATCGCTGGACTATGTGTACAGAAGATGAGAGTACAACACAGCCCCCAGCCAAGTTCGACCTACGAGGAGGTTGTGGGAGTGCTCGACGTGCGCTGCTGTGTCCAGCAACCGAGAGCCATTTACCGAGTCCAGCTGCAGGAGAGGACTCAGGGCGCTGATATAACACCGCGGTGGGAATTCGGCGCCGAGACTGAGCGACCAGGAAACGTGATTATGGAAGAGTTATCCTGAGGTGACACCAAACTCGAGGCGGCTGGCGCCTGTGATAAACTACGTGGTACTGAGATCCATCCAGGGAGGACGATCGTCAGGATACAGAACTACGAAGAGGCTCTGACGATGGACCCTTATAGACCCAAATCAGAACTAATACATTCTGTAATATTATTTCCTCTTTTTAAGTGTTCAGTTGATATGAACAGATTATTTTTACGGCTCATGGTGTGGGTTACTGTAGTTCACGTCCTAGTTCGTAAACCATGGGCAATGGCTGAATGGCCTAATAAGTGGTCCTGAGAGTAGGGATACCAGTTGCTACAGAATAGGAGTGGGGATCTTGGACATATTCTGAGTCATGGCCCTCCTTGTGCTCAAGCGGCTAGGACTATACAATTCACCGGTGGTCTACAACCCGTTAAGAGGAGAGATCCTCACTTAGACTATGTGTAAGTAGGGTGGCATCCTGACTCACAAATTTACAGAGTTCAGAACATTTTAAGCAAGCCTTGGACTTATGGGAGTAATGGAGTCCCACTCCCATTTGACAGGTGATGGACTCCTTGGAAACAACTTTGCGAACAAAATGGAATTCAATGGGGAGCTATCAATATTAATGGGGCTTATGGAAGAAAGAAAGTAGAACTGGCTGAGGCAGCAAAGAGGATGCATTTGGATGTGCTAGGAGTAAGTGATACTCAAGTAAGTGGAGATAACAAGGAAGAGATAGCAGATTATAAAGTGTACGGTACTTGACAGGTGTTAAAAAAGGAAGGGCAGAGTGTGGGGTATGACTGTTTATCAGGAATAGCATTGCACGAAACAAAGTTTCTGTTAGGCATGTAAATGAGCGAATGATGTGGGTAGATTTGGCAGTTGGAGGAATTAGGATGAGAATTGTCTCAGTGTATTCACCATGTGAGGGTGCAGAGAAGGATGGAGTTGACAAGATTTAGAAGCATTGAGAGACATCATAGTCAGGGTCAACAGCAAGGATAGGATAGTGTTAATGGGCGATTTCAATGCGAGAGTTGGAAATAGAACTGAAGGATATGAAAGGGTGATTGGTAAATGTGGGGAAGATATAGAAGCTAATAAGAACAGGAAGCGTTTACTGGACTTCTGTGCTAGTATGGGTTTAGCAGTTATGAATACATTCTTCAAGCATAATGCTATTCACCACTACACATGGGAGGGTAGGGGTACCAGATCCATAATAGACTATATCTTAACCGACTTCGAATTCAGGAAATCTGTTAGGAATATATGGATTTTTTTCTGGATTTTTTTATGATACAGACCACTATCTGATCTGTAGTGAATGAAGTTTCTCTAGGCATAGGATAAAGAAAGTGAAATCTGTCTGCAAACGAATAAGGGTAGAAAATCTCCAGGATGAGCAAATTAGACAGAATTACATGGATATGATTAGTGAGAACTTTCGAACAGTAGAAAGTAAGCAGGTTCAGGATATAGAAAGAGAATGGATGGCATACAGGGATGCTGTAGTAGAAACAGCAAGGGAATGCCTAGGAACAACTGTGTGTAAAGATGGAAAAAAGCAAACATCTTGATGAAATGATGAAGTGAGAGCAGCTTGTAACATAACAAGAGGGCTTATCAGAAATGGCTCCAATCAAGGGCTGATGCAGACAGGGAAATGCACATAGATGAAAGAAACAGAGCAAAAGAAAGAGTTGTTGAATCCAAAAAGAAGTTGTGGGAAGATTTTAGTAATAACCTGGAAAGGCTAGGTCAAGCAGCAGGGAAACCTTTCTGGACAGTAATAAAGAATCTTAGGAAGGGAGGGAAAAAGGAAATGAACAGTGTTTTGGGTAATGCAGGTGAACTCATAATAGATCCCAGGGAATCGCTGGAGAGGTGGACGGAATGTTTTGAACATCTTCTCAATATGAAAGGAAATCATCCTGGTGGTGTTGCAAACAGCCAAGCTCATGGGGAGGAGGAAAATGATGTTGGTGAAATTATGTTTGAGGAAGTGGAAAGGATGGTAAATAAACTCCATTGTCATAAGGCAGCAGGAATAGATGAAATTAGATCTTAAATGGTTAAATATAGTGGGAAGGCAGGTATGAAATGGCTTCATAGAGTAGTAAGAGTAGCATGGAGTGTTAGTAAGGTACCTTCAGATTGGACAAAAGCAGTAATTGCACCTGTCTATAAGCAAGGGAACAGGAAGAATTGCAACAACCATCAAGGTATCCCTATTGATTAGTATACCAGGCAAAGTATCCACTGACATCTTGGGAAGGTATGATCTGTGGTTGAGTGGAAGTTGGATGAAAAGCAGTGCGGTTTCAGATCACAGAGGGGTTGTCAGGATCAGATTTTCAGTATGTGCCAGGTAATTAAAAAAATGCTACGACAGTTGTGTTTATGTTTCATAGATCTAGAAAACGCATATGACAGGGTACCGAGGAAAAAGATGTTTGCCATACTGGGGGACTATGGGATGAAGGGTAGATTATTAAAATCAATCAAAGGCATTTATGTTGGCAATTGGGCTGCAGTGAGAATTGATAGTACAATTGATGGTTCAGGGTACTTACAGGGGTGAGGCAAGGCTGTAATCTTTCACCTTTGTTGTTCATAGTTTACATGGATCATCTGTTGAAAGGTATAAAGTGGCAGGAAGGGATTCAGTTAGGTGGAAGTGTAGTAAGCAGCCTGGCCTATGCTGATGACTTGGTCTTAATGGCAGATTGTGGCGAAAGCCTGCAGTCTAATATCTTGAAACTTGAAAATACGTGCAATGAGTATGGTATGAAATTGAGCTTTTCCAAGATTAATTTGATGTCAGTAGGTAAGAAATTCAACAGAACTGAATGTTAGATTGCCAACGGCCGTAGCCGTGTTGAAACACCAGATCCCGTGAGATCTCCAAAGTTAAGCAACATTGGGCGTGGTCAGGAGTTGGATGGGTTGCCACGCGCTGTTGGTAGGGGGTAAGGGAATGGAGAAGTGGAAAGGAACTGGCTACCCTACCGCATGT
Organism: Anabrus simplex; assembly: GCF_040414725.1. Taxonomy (NCBI): domain Eukaryota; kingdom Metazoa; phylum Arthropoda; class Insecta; order Orthoptera; family Tettigoniidae; genus Anabrus; species Anabrus simplex. Next base: position 1,178,009,119 of record NC_090265.1, on the reverse strand, counting down.
AAACTCCAGCTCAGGAACACCTCTGCAGAAGTTCGGACCTGCCTTCAGGCAGAATAACCCTTACCTTACCTAATGTTAGATTGGTGATACAAAGCTGGAACAGGTAAATAATTTCATGTATTTAGGTTGTGTGTTCTCCTAGGATGGTAATATAGTGAGATTGAATCATCATCATCATCATCATCGGTTTGCCCTTCCAGCGAGCCGGGTAGGGTGTTTGAAAACGAGCGTCTTCCAAAGTTGCCTATTCAAAAACATTTCGTTGTCCAAGACAGATTCCCAGTTCCATCCTCTTCTCTCCACGTCTTCCCTCAGTTGGTCCATCCATCTTCTTCTTGATCTTCCAGCTGGTCTTCTACCTGTTATTCTCTTTTCCAAATAAGCACATGGTAACCTTGTGCTATTCATTCGTTTAACATGCCCAAACCATTTAAGTCTAGATGACCTGAGTCTTTCCTCCATCGATTCATTTAGACCTAGGTTAGATCGGATCTCATCATTTTTCACATGATCAAGTCGGGTCTTTTGGAGGGCAGTTCTAGGAAATTTCATTTCACAGGCTTGAATCCTACTATAATCCTTTGATGTTAGTGTGCAGGTTTCCAGAGAATATGTAAGGATAGGAATGAAATATGACTTGTACAGGGTCATTTTTGTTCTTTGTGGGACTTTCTGATCCCATAGTAGGTGTCTAACGATGCTGTAAAAGTTAGAGCCTTTGGTTACTCTGTTTGTTATTTCTCTCTCAGCTCTGTTATTACTAGCGATTACGCTTCCTAAATAACTGAATTGGTGTACTACTTCAACTTGGTGGTCCTGTATTTTTATGTTGCATTCTATATAATGTCTGCTGATTTTTAATGCTACTGTTTTTGATGGGTCTAATTTCATTCCATAGTCATCAAACTTCTTACACCATGCATTCAGATTATTTTGCACTCCCTCCTCTGTTTCATCCCATATTGCCACATCATCTGCAAACACCAGAGCCTGAAGATCTTTATTACCTTTTCCTTTTAGTTCCTTTAAAATGGTATCCATAACTGCTATGAATAGAAGTGGTGACAAGGCACTTCCCTGTTGTACTCCTTTGGTTGTATTGAACCATTCAGAGTGACCATCTCCAATTCTGACACAGCTTTTACAATTACTATATAGCATTTGGATCTTCCTAATAAGGTACTCCGGTACACCAAGTTTTCTAAGACTTTTCCAAATAGTTGATCTAGGAACATTATCATACGCCTTTTCAAGGTCCATAAACACAATAATTAGTTCTTTTCCTCTTTCCCAGTGTTTCTCTGCCAACATCCTCAAAGCAAATATCAGATCTGTTGTGCTTCTTCCAGTCCTAAAACCATGTTGTTCCTCTTCTAAGATAGGCTCTAGTATATCCCTTACTCTGGCTTCAATGATCTTCTCCATAATTTTAAGGCCGTGTGATAGGAGGGTAATGCCTCTGTAATTTTCACTTTTCCTTCTACTCCCTTTCTTAAAGATAGGAACTATCACACCTTTTGTCCAATCTTCAGGTATTTCATTATCCTTCCATATTGTTCTGAGAACTCTATACAGCCACTGTATTCCTGGTGGACCAGCAGCTTTAATCATGTCAGCTGTAATTTCATCAGCTCCTGCTGACTTACCACTTTTCATCCTGTGGAGAGCTTGCTCTACTTCTGTCCATGTAATTGGGATATCTTCCTCTATTGTTTTCTGTCCTACATCCTCAACAGAGATCTCTTTAGGGCCATTTAGGAGCTTGTCAAAATTCTGCCCCATTGTATCCATGATATCTTTCATATTGCGAACTATATTCCCATCTGCTGTCTCCAGGGCTGTAATTGCTTCTTTATCTGATCTTTTACTTTTAACTATTCCATATATCATTTTCATATTCCCTTTACTGTCTTCTTCCAGTTTAGTTGTAAATTCTTTCCAACTTTTCTCTTTTTCTTCCCGTACAATTCTCTTGACTTCCAACTTTCTGTATCTATATTCCTTTGCTATCTCTTCCAATTTATTGTTGTCTATTTGGTCACTGTTGATTCTTCTGTCAGACTTAGCCACATCAAGAAGTTTTTTGGCTTTATTCCTTTTCATTATGGCTTCTTTCACTTTATCATTCCACCAAGATGTTCTTTTCTCTCTCACTCTTCTGCTTGTTCTTCCACATATTTTATCTGCACTACCAACCAGACTTTCCTTAAAATCATTCCATTCTTCATTACCTTTCTTTGTGTCTGTTATTGGTATTTTAGCTCTGATTTCCTCTTGAAACTGCTGAGATTGAATCAAGGTGCAGTAAAGCTAATGCAGTGAGCTCACAGTTGCGATCAACAGTATTCAGTAAGAAGGAAGTCAGCTCCTGGACGAAACTATCTTTACATCGGTCTGTTTTCAGACCAACTTTGCTTTATGGGAGCAAAAGCTGGGTGGATTCAGGATATCTTATTCATAAGTTAGAAGTAACAGACTATGAGAATGACAATGATTGCTGGTACAAACTGGTGGGAACAATGGCAGGAGGGTACTCGGAATGAGGAGATAAAGGCTGAGTTAGGAATGAACTTCATAGATGAAGCTGTACGCATAAACCGGCTTCGGTGGTGCAGTCATATGAGGCAAATGGAGGAGGAGAAGTTACCTAAGACAATAATGGACTCTGTTTTGGAGGGTAAGAGAAGTAGAAGGAGACCAAGATGCTGATGGTTAGACTCAGTTTCTAACAATTTAAAGATAAGAGGTATAGAACTAAATGAGGCATGTTGCAAATAGAGGATTGTGGCAACATTTAGTAAATTCACAGAGGCTGAAAGGCATAACGGTCTATAATGATATATGTATGTATGTATGTATGTATGTATGTATGTATGTATGTATGTATGTATGTATGTATGTATGTATGTATGTATGTATGTATGTATGTATGTATGTATTTTAAAAAATTAACATGCAAATTTCAAATGATAATATTATTGTTTTTACGTTCCACTAACTATTTTTGGTGGTTTTCGGAGACGCCGAAGTGCCGAAATTTTTTTCTGCAGGAGTTCTTTAATGTACCAGTTAATCTACCAACATGAGTCTGACGTATTTGAGCACGTGTAAATACTGCTGAACTGAACGAGGATAGAACCTGCCAAGTTGGGGTTAGAAGGCCAGCGCATCATCCCACTCAGTTTGGTTCCAAATTTCACTCTTTTATGCAATTGTAAAATAATTTCACTTGAAACTATGCATGTTATTTCATAATGGTACTTCAGTACTATTTGCAGAATTATATGAAAATTTGTCTATTATTCAAGTGGGGCCCGCAAATATGACTGATGTTTCCAATATGGCCCTTGAGCCCTTACAAATTGGAAACCCCTGATTTATACCATCGATCACTTCAGTTTGTCTGTAGAACTCATCTGGTTTTATCAGTAGTATGTTTAGAGTATTTTTCTTTCTAGTTAGTTGTTCCATAACTTTCTGATTCAAGCTGTCATTTCTAGATTACCTTATTTATGATTAGTTGTTCATGCTTTCTGTCATTCACATTACATTCCCAGTTAACATTTGGTAATCTGAGTTCACCTGCTACAGTAACATTCCTTGTGTTGTTCTCCTCATAACTGATTAGCTTATCAAATACTTCTGAATCAGCATCAGCACTACCCTTCCCGAATTTGTCCACCCCAAAAACATCAACTTGCCTATTACCTTTTGAGATGAGCCTTAACACCTAGAATTTTATGTTTCTCATCCTTAACGTTTCATAGCTAACAAAGTTTTCTTTCACCAGTATGAATACTCCCTCTCCTACTGTACCTATCCTCTTCTTTTCCCATCATCTTTGTCCAAGGAGTTGGATCAGGCAGTGGATCATTGATCTATATTATTGTGCCCTCTCATTGTCCTGATCCACTTTGATGCTTCAGAAAGGATATTCTTATGGTGGACTTGCCACACCTAAAGGCATTTTATACCTAATTGCCAGTTTTCAATGTGCCTGCCCCTAACCTACAGTAGATATGCCTTTTGTAGCTGCCCCTAATCTGGAGAACACATGCTGCATTGTGGATTTCAGTGGCATTTCCCTCAACAGGGGACCAGCACCCACCTGTAAGAGCTCTTCTGCCTAAATCTGTTGGCCCCTTTGGAGTCAGGTTATTTACCACCACCCAGCATTCATTGTTGAGTCATTGGCTGTATGGTCTACTCCATCCTGTAGCAGTTGACCTTGACCAGATCCCAAGAATAGGAAGAAAATCAGAGTGGTAAAGCTTTACAACAGAATGGAGAAAAGTAAGCCTAGATGTTCTGGACATGTTAAGAGGATGGTAGAAAGAGGATACTAAAGCAGATAGTGGAGATCCAGATAGAAGGAAGGAGGACAAGAGAGATACCCAGACTAAGGTGGTTGAAAACAATCAAGAATGGTAAAATTAGAACAAACCTGGATTGGAACATGGTTAAGAAAGAATAATGGTGGTTGGATAGAGGAAGATGGAAAGGTGCCATCAACATCCCAACCTGGCAGCTGAATGAGGAGAAACTGATAATGGTAGACACATTAGCAAGCCAGCAGGTTACAAATTTCTTGATGGATTATAAAGGAAAAATGTAACCTCACCGAAGGACATGTTATAAGACTCTGATTAACTTATCTGTTTAAATGAAATATTGTTATGTTATTATGAGACTTACAGAGGAAACTAAAAAAAAACTAAGCTCTTACCATGTACTTCCAAATGGAATTTTCGTTCGGCACTTCCAACTTTGTTCTCAGCCACACACTGATATTCACCAACATCTGCCAACTTGACACTAGGAATCTGCAGAATCTGATTTTTAGATAATCTTATCAGACCTTTAACCATGAAGTCAAGAAGAAGATGTCCATTTCTATACCATGTCACCTACAGAAAGAAAATCTTAAGTAAATAGATTTTTGTAGCTTAAAAAAAGTATTATACAAACTGCTTTGGCTAAAATTGCACTCTATTGCTATGATACCTGTAGTATTTCATATGAAAATTGATACAGTAAACAACATACACTTTTCGAATCTCTTATTTTAAAAATTATTATGTCATGGTCATATTTATTATTTTTAATTTTTTTAATTTTTAAAGTACAATTGAAGAAGTGGAGCAAGGAGATACATCTTAGGAAATGTACAATAACACCAATGATGAGTTACGAATTGTGAGTATTATAGAAATTATATAATTTCTCAAGATATGTTCATAGAACAATTTTTATATGGGGGAGAAGGAAGAGGTTGTGGAAGAATTTCTATAATTGCAATACCATTTATTTTTTTTTTATTTTTTTTTTTAAATTGGCTTTACATTGCACGGACACAGATAGGTCTTATGGCACCAATGGGATAGCATAGGCCTAGGGGAGGGAAGGAATTGGCCATGCCTTTAATTAAGATACAGCTCCAGCAATTTATTAATTTAAAATATTTTTTTTCTTTTTTTAATGTTTTTATGCTTATATGATCAAATTTGAAGTCTCTATAAGTATGAAACAAAGTGTATACATCTAAATATTATTGCTGACTTTTATAATTTTGTTGCTAGAAGCATTTCTCTTAACTTAAAATTTTGAAACAGGTTGTAACTTCCACCTACAGTAGAAACTATCCCTCTGCATCAGAGGGGTTGAGGTAGCAGTGACTTTGACACCCATTATGGTCCATAGGTCCATACAAGATTTGTTCACCTCACATTATGCTTCATGGCATTTATATGTTATTGCTCTTGGGCAAATTAATGTGAGGAGTGAAAATGAGTGTAAAGAGAAAGTACATTACAATTTCCAAGAAAATTACATAGGTATTCTGAAAATAGTGACGGATAATAATAACAAAAAATGAGTGGACATGGGGATACCTACATCCACCTTAAATTCTGTTGTGCAAAAAAAGAGGAAAGTGCATGTGTTAATGAATGTAGGTTTTCATGGTTCATTGTATTAAAATAAGTAATTAAATATGATTATCTTGATTAACCCTTTCTGCTCGCTGGTTGAGAAATTTTATTTTCAGCCCACTTGCGTTCATTTGTGTCAAAAATATGTATGAAACTTATTTATTGCTTATGACCACACAAAAAAGTATAGATAATCTATTAATACACTTACTGAGTTTTATAGTTTTTTAGTGTGTGGAACCTTTTGAAACAAATACCAAGGTGCAAAGCTGGATTATTTGAACATGTTTCACAAAAGTAAATAGTTTCACGGCACATTCCTTTCCCTTTCCTGTTGCTACACACAGCACAGTCCTTATGCTTGTTCTTAGCCTACTGGTCACGGAGGTGTTATCTTCCATCCAGTCTTTCTACTTCTTCCTTGTTTGTGGCAAATGCTAATGACTGAGACTGTTTTTTCAGAACGTGATGATCACCAATCAGACATTTTATCAGTTGCCCCTGGAATCTGAGATGGTCCATGGGCTTAGCTCCAAACTTCTTCAGGTTCTGGCAGTAAATTATGTATGAATTTACAACGGCTATTTCTAATCGGCAGAAAAACATTTTCATCCACCATTTTAGAGTTTTTCTTATGAATGAGAAAGTAGCAGATAAATGATCGGCCGAGTCGACCCTGCCCATTTCCTTTGTGTAATTACACACAACAATAGACTTTAGTGTGTCCTTTTGTTGGCCTCCTTTTCCATATGAGCTCACAATTTGTGTTGCTATGTTATGACAAGTAGACAGCATCAAAACAACACACTAGTCCTTCCACCCTAAGACCATAAGATCTCTTACACAATAAGCCTTGCCCACTTTCAGTTTCAGGCTCTTTCTTATATCTGGTGGATTTCCTATCCTGCCAGGAATAAGTGTACCAATAAGGTAAAATTTCCATTTCAGAAGTTCCTCAGCCAAGCTGACACTAGTGTAATATCTGTCCATGAAAACCTTGTAACATTCCACTGATTCCCCTACTGCAACAGCCAGCCTGTCTACCAAATTGCAGACAATCATTTTAGTGAACGGTTTATTGGCATATTCTACGTTATTTACAACTGCAGTAACTTTTCCATAATAAGAAATCAAAGAATGGATGTACCCAGTAGCACTATTAGCCAGAACAAAAATTCTTATCCCCCACTTGTTCGGTTTTTGAAATAAAGAGCGAGTGTCGAACAGACCTCGACATTTGAGTGGAAAGGGTTAAAGCCACTTATTTACTACTAAAACAAAGCCAAACTTTCTGCCAAATGATGTTTGCCTTCATCAGAGAATGGAAGGTCTGCTTCTGATAGTGATCATAGAAATTCCTCAAAGAACGTGGAAATCATGACCATACTATCCACACACGCACACACACACCCCCCTCCATTAACTGGACTCGGGTAACATCACACTGTGCACAATCCCTTATCCAATTCATTGCCGTTATAAATTCTTGTAATAATGGACTTCTACTATAGAAAATTCAAAACAGAAGGTGAGGTGTTTGTTGTCCTGAAGTAGGCAATTTTGGTAGTGTTGTCCCAGAAAGGATGTGTATTCCAGACAGGAGTCCTGACATTATGTGTTGTCCCAGAGGGGTTATGTATTCCGGGCAGGAGTCTTGGTGTAATGTTATGATCTGGGAAGGCATTCTTTTATATAGCTCAGGGAGACAATTTATTTCATGGTTTCCACTTCCTCATTTGTGTGGGATTGTTGTCATGACATTTAGTAAAGAGCGATGAAATTATAATGCTATGTTTCCAACATATTTATGACCTGAGAGTGTGTACTGTCGTGCAAAATTTCTGATAACATTGTCATGTAAGGTTGGGACATTTTGGGCTGTGTTATTCCACATTGGTTAAATGATATTTTATTGCAGTTTGTTTGTAAATGTACAGAATTGCTTTGGAAAGCTTTGTATGTGACCGTGATCAGGTTTAATGGGAGCTTGAGTCAACCAGCAGTGTAACATACTCCACCTGTTGTGTTAACGGAGGGTGACTTGCCGTTTTGTGCACTGGAAAACGATTCTTTTAGGAAGACTAGAAGCATACAATTATTTCAAGATTTAAATGGCTTATTATTCCAAACTTGAGAGGTGTTTGAAATTGCAATAGGTGACATTAGACATGAAAGTGCCTAGGTGTTTGGTTAAAATGCTACAAAATTGTAAGATTTGATGCTCTTTGAGCGAATTTCGACAGAAAGGTAAAGGTTGATAGTTTACTAACTTAAGTGCGGCAATAACAGTTTTTTTGAGATTTTGATTCAATACTGTACTTTCACCTAAGAAACAATATTACACAAGTATTACAATTAAATAGAATCATATAGTATTTGAGTACACTCTAAGAAACTCACAGACAATATTAAAGAGACTGCGAGACTGACGAATGCACACGGCAAGCAGGTGAATCATACATGTGACCACGACCTTGGTAAAAAATATACCCCTGTTGCCCTTCCTCATAGCATTTGCGAAGTCTCCACTACTGCTGTGGCGCTATACAAATCGGTTAGCCACTACGAACGACATTTTGTGCGTATTTTTGAAAATAATTTTGTTAATAATTAAAAATTTGCACAAATTGTTTTTTAATAATAATCCTATAATTCCTAGTTACAGCCGGCTAAAATGGAATAAAAATGTAATGTTTTCTCTACAAAGTGGGGGGTGCAACTGCCCCCCTCACCCCCCCTTTGTCGCCGCTACTGTTTCCATGGAGCATGTTTTCATTGGACTTGAGAGATGCTTGTGAGATGATATCCTCATGTGGAAAGGCTGTTACTGTATTTTTAGGGTTATGGGCTGTTTATCTGTAAAAGCTGACTTGTGTGTCTTCCACCAAGATGATTGGAAGTGGCATGGGAACTTAAAGGGACTTTACCACGAAACCATAAACAGTGGGTGAGTGACATAGCATCGGTGACCAGCCTGTAGCATGGGTACGATGACAAGGCAGTCATTAGTCCCAGATACTTAAGTTTTATTTACATGTTTATTTTTTAGTGAGGTGGTAGTACAGGTTACCCATACAGCTATTAAGGTAAATAATGAATGTATAGGATTTCCCATTAATATTTTATTGTATCACTGAACGTTTAGGATGATAAGCAGGTAGCAGCACATGTAATTTGTTTTCAGGTGCAGCAGATACGTGACGGGTCATTGTAAACCGGACCTAAATCACAGTAAGAAACTTCAACACCTGGTATATCTAAAGCAGGATATCTGTCTGTCTGTACCTTATACAAATCCATACTGCTCCACCAATTTGAACCAAATTTTGTATGCTTAACATTTAGGACCCTATGGGTAACCCCATCTACAAGAAAATTTAACATCCCTCTCCATTCCCTAGATTTAGGCCTTTTGGCACATTAACAGAGGCTAATATACGCAAAATATTCAAATTGCTATATAAGGATGAAACTTTTTTTTTTTTTTGCTAGGGGCTTTACGTCGCACCGACACAGATAGGTCTTATGGCGAAAGGATGAAACAAAGCTCATTTTGAGCCTCATGACATGTACAACAAAATTTGGTAAGGCCCTATGGGTCCCAAAAAAATGTTTTAAGGGCCTAAAACCAACCGTTTTGGAGATATTGGCATCACACTTCCCTGGTCTAGGAAATGGATGAAGAAATGACCAGCAGTAACCATAGCAACGTCAGCTCAAGGTTTCTGCAATAGAATACAGGCCTGGTGTTCAAAGTAGGCACATGCGTAAATGTAGGCTAAGCAAAGGAAAGATCCTGCTACACGGATGACTGTCTCGGAAAAAACACTGTGGGGTAAGCCACCCACAAACAAACAAACAAACAAACAAACAAACAAACAAACAAACAAACAAACAAACAAACAAACAAACAAACAAACAAACAAACAAACAAACAAGAAATGACTGTGTGGGCAGGACTTCTCCAACACCATGACACTTTGGATGCCATTTAAGTTATAGTTCAGGCCAAGTCGGAATGGAGGTTGAGAAGGGTTGAAAAAAAGGAATGTCCAAAATGATCGAGACTATGGAAGTACGTGTTATACTCCAGCATAGCTCTCAGCTAAAATTGGTGCACACATGACTTACTATAATATCTGGAAAAAATGACGTGGAGTAAGACACCCTTACCACCCCTGTTGGAGGAGAAGATACTAAAAAATAATCAAAAACAATGAATATTACTGACGAATCCATAGTTTTCGAGGTTGCTTAGGTAAATACTGACACTGCGGATGCCTTTAAGTTGCAGGTCAAACTCCATCACAGCTCTGAACAAAACTCGGTACGGATATGAGTTACTATGTCCAAAAGATACCGTAGGGGTAAAACACACCTGGGGGAGGAGGTGACATGTAAAATAATCGAAAACAGCCAATATTAGTGTCGAATCCATAGTTTCTGGGGTTACTAAGATGAATAGTGGCTCTACGGATGTCGTTTGAGTCCAAGTTCAACTACCCATCGGCATGGTGATTCAGAAGGGTGATAAGGAAAATGTCCACATTCATCGAGATTAAAGTTTTTTTACAGAGTTTTTGGTGGCGATTGGCTGATTGGTGACAGTCACAGTGACAGCTGGAATCGTGTGCTTCATATCTATAATGCGACACAAATACATTTTGTTATAACTTATTTTTATTATTTGTTTGAAAGGATCAGTTACTTCCCAGACTATCTGGGCTGTCACAAGAAAATACTTTAATGCAAAACAAAATAATCTTCAGCTAGAATGTACAATTATACACATAAAAATATTTCTAAATTTACAAATTTGCAAAAGAGTTCATGAACAATCAATCAACATCACAATTAAGCAAACTTAAAAAAGAACACTTGAAACTGGTAAAACAAATCCTAAAAGTAAAAGGTGTGAAAGAGGAAATTACCAAAACTGTACATGTACGTGCGTACAGTACCTTCCAGAATAGTTCTCAATGAAACTTCGTACAAATATGAATTACTATCTCGAAAAGATACTGGAGGAGTGAAACACCTTCCAGCAAATCTAGGGGAGGGAATGATGTATAAGAATAATCGAAAACGACCAATATTAGCATCGAATCCATAGTTTCAGTGGTCGCTGAGTTGTAGTGTGACTCTCTGGATGCTGTTTAAGTACCAGTTCAGCTGCGTAGGTATGGCGGAAAGTGGTGATGATAAAAAGTCCAAACTTACTGAGATTATTTAAATTAATGAGAAACAAAATAATCTATAAGACTTAAAATTAAACACATACTGGTAACAATAACTTCTAAAACTGCAAAACAGTTCTTAATCAGCCACAATAATGAAATCTACAAAAATTATCTTCACACATAATTAACAAGTAATAAAATACCTAAAAGTAAAGAATATATAAAATGCCCAGGCAGCACTGGGTAATATAGCTAGTAACAAATAAAACTAAGGTTCCATTTTATTGTAATTTCATTTCATAGGAGACCATTGTTATCGTTTAGTATTCTTTCACCTGTGGGGGATATCAAGGTCATTTAACATAACGTTATTCAGTTAATGAGTTTATAACTGTTAGTTGAAATGTTAAACCCCAGTGACATAGGGGCATTTAACCTGAAAGTTTTTTCTTTTTCATATTTGTTATGGAAGCCTCACTTCCCATAATTAACTTGTAGTTGCTTTGTTTGAGTTTTTATTGTCGTCAAATGCACTCAGCATTTATTATGAGACAATATTAAATAATGTGAGCCTCCCCCTTATAACCATTTTGAAACTGGCCTTTGCGCCCTAGAATATCTGTGCCAAGTGACTACTCGACTAACAGTTTAAGATAACGTAGGCCGCGCGCGGTTTCTCCTAGCTCTGTTCGGTTGAGCATAACTGCGCATGCGCTGGTCTACTACCAGGCAAAACTTGTCCCCTGCTCGCTCGCCGACGCGAGTCTCAGTTCGCTTCAGTCAGCCATGTCGAGCTGGTGCGTATTTGTGTCCGGCGTCATGAAGTGGTTGAGTACCAGGAAACCACCGTAATCTCTACGTTAACGGGGATTTTCCCCGTGTGAACCAGTTGGAGACCTCCTGCCATTTCTTCTGATCATGTTTTTGGATTTATTTTTCGTCTGGATACTTCCCAACGAGGTCTGGATGCCGGTCGTGTGACTGTATTTCTTCGTCAACAATGTCAGGTTTTAATTCTTCTCATTTCTTCATCACCAAAGGTATGTACCAGTGTTTGAAAACATTCTAAACGTCGTCCTGAAGTGGATTTTGATATTTTCGAAGATTTCTGGAAAAATAATAATAATAATAATAATAAATATTTGGACTTCGTCGTTAAATTAATACCTATTTGTGTGTGTGGTATCGAAAATCTGAAAAACAGTTTCGGCAACTAATCACAGTAAGGTGGAAGTTTCACCGTGAACTAAATCGGAATTATTAATTTAAAATTTAAATAATTATTTTTGGCACTTTAAATTGTAACCTTCTTTGTAAACCAAGGTACAGTCTCCAAGGTACCGAGCCTTCCTTCTTCAGCTTTCTGTTTGCTTTCCTGTGTTTGTTTTCTAATTCGTTTGGTATGTTTTCTTCTCCCCTCCCCCTTCTGGGGTTTTGGGTGAATTAAATTTTTTTCTCTAGCCTGTTTTCCTCCGTGTTTTTGGTGGCGTTGCTTTGGTTTTGGTGTTACCTTGGCAACGTTTTGGTGTGTATTGTTGTCGGGTTAAGTGTTGTCTGGCGTGTTGACCCTGTGTGGATCTTGAATTATATATTTCGGGGTAGAGTGCATCGTTTACTGTTTAAATTAAATTATTTATTTTCTCCTCCTTTAATGTTTGTGTTACCATTTCCTTGCCCCGCGTGAGGAGGTATTTTTACGTAATATTCTGCTTGTCTTGGAAACTGTCCTTGGTGGAAACTAAACGTTTTCAAATTTGGTAATTATGAGAAGCGACCGCGTTGAAGATCCATTTTATTGAATAATTGTTAACTTAGTTTTTTATTAAATAACTATTCCGTGATCGATCACATTTTTTTAAGTTAGTACTTATGTAAGTGAGTCTATTGGTTTTCCGTTGTTTTCTGATCACATTTTATTAGGTACGGAGGTCGTCCTTTCCTTTCTTGTTGTTTTCATAAAATTTCAAATTTATTATCTGTTAAAGAGTATTTATTTTCCATTAATTGTCAATTAGTAATGAATTAATTTTCTTTTAAACCCTACCTGGGTATATTCTAATTTATTTTATTTATTGTTAATTACCCTTTCCATTTTTCAACCTTACGTTTATTTTATTTACATTTTGGCTTTACGTTTTAAAATAAACTTAGGTTTTATCAACTTAATGACTTGGTTTGTTACTTACTATTTGCCCTTCCATTAAGTTTTTTTAACTTCATGTAAATGCTGGTTTTCATTCGCCACGTTCGGTGGAGCTCTGCCACCGTTTTTCTTGTGCATTAACGTCCACGGCCTTAAGTCGACTTCCTCGCTGTTTCCGGTAAGTTATTTCTATGGTTTCTTGTTTTTTATTGTGCTTGAACTTTGTTGTCCTTCTTCTTGTGCCCTTCTTTCTCCCGCGTGTTCGCTATTACTCCCATTCTGGGGCGGACACGCTAGCAACCTTCTCACCAGGGTCTCTATCTATCTCTCTCTCTCTCTCTCTTCCTCTCTCTTCTTCTCTCACCCTGGTGGGTAAGGTTATTTACCTCATCATCCCTAGGTGGTACCGGGGTCCTAGAGGGTGGTGAGCGGTAAGAGATTTTTTTAATTTTTTTTTTATTTTTTTTTTTATTATTTTTTTTTTGGTAAGAGTGGTATCAGAGCGGTGGTTGTTTGTTGTTCCACTGTTGTTGCTCTGCTGCCTAATCTCTGTTGTTTCTGCCTTGTGCAGCCTAACTTTCCTCCCCTCCTACCCTTGCGCGGTGCAGTGCTGTGGCGAATGTTGGCGGATGGAAATCAAAAATTAAAAAACTAAAAGTGTTATTGTCAATAACTATTGTAAAAGGGAGTGCAAGGATCTTGTGTAATTTTTTGATTATTTTGTTCCATGTTTGCTACCATGGCGCGTGCCGTTACGAACCCCTCCTTCCTACGTCGTGCCGAACTGGAGTACGAGTTATCCATTCGTGGCCTTGAACCTGCCCGTACAGTTGCTGAGTGCGCTGCCTTGCTATCAGCCAACTCCCAGGTCCCCATTAATGTATTTTCTATTGACAGGAGTCGAGTGGGTGAGTACCTTAACCTGATCTGTGACAATCTTAACGAAATTAATATTATTCGTGAAGAGTTTATTGAATTGCCTCCGTCCAAAGCCCAAGTAAACCGGCTGAGGGCCAGAGCTGACCACTACTCGGGCCGAATTCAGGATATATTATCTATTAAGCCTGATTCTGTTTTTGTGTCAGAATGTGCTAGATTGTTAACGGTAGTTTCTGGAATCACCTCTGATTTAGATTTGCTGTTGATTAACAGAGATATGGAGAATTGTTCTATTTCTACTGGACTTAACCCTACTGTACCTACCCCGAGTGTCCCTTCCCACCAAATTGTGTCCCCGACCCATGCCCAAGGTCAGTGTTGTGTGACTGCTCCTTTACTGGAAACCTTAGTCTCTAAACTAAATTCGGCGTCATCGCCTAACTGTTTAAAGGAAGTTTTTCGCGGAGTGAAGTCCTTTTCTGTAAATTCTATCGATGAGTGTATTCGATTCCTACGGTTTCTGGTGGAGTTGACCGAGACTGGTAATGTGTACTCAGTTGATGATTTGGGGATTTTCCGCGCCCTCTTCCCTCATTGTGAAGGGATTCTAAAGAGAGAAATTTCTGAAGCTATCTCTAAAAATTTATCGATTAGCACCTTTCATGAACTTGTCCTTTCCAAATTCATTCCCTCTCTTGCTCTCCAAAGTCTTGTGCCCCAACACTGTTTCCGGACCCAGTTCCTGCATGAGAACTTGCTAACTTATGTGCTGGATCTGCGATTCTTTTGCAAGGTTTTTAGAATTTCTGTGCCAGAATGTGAAATGGTCTCTAGAATTTTAAAAGGAATATCTCCTGCGTACCGCTCCTATCTTTCCTTAACCCGTTGCCCTACTACCTTTCAAGAATTGGAAGAGGCCTGTTCCTTTGCTGAAGATGTCAAACATGGGGATGCCTCCAGACCTGTGAATTTCCCTCCCCCTACTACTACCAATTGTCCCGTCCTTCCGTCAACACCTAAAGTAGTGAATGCCCGTAAATGTTACAACTGTGGGTCCCGAAATCATCTAAGAAATTCCTGCCCTGACGTTAGACGTGGTCCAGGCGCTTGCTATTCCTGTGGCTCTAGACAGCATGTTAAAAGAAATTGCCCCTTGGTAGACAGAAATGGTACTCAATGACTAGAAAGGGAAACGGCAAAGTCTGCCAATTCTAAGTTTGTAAACCCTGAAACTCGTAAGAAACCGGTGTGTCCCCCAAGGTGCAATAGTATTTCTGCTCATGCCCCCTCCTCTGGCACGTGCACATTTGTCGAAGTCAACAATGAACCCGTAGATGCTCTTCTTGATACTGGAAGCGTAGTATGCTTGATGAATTATGCCTGGTATTGTCAAAAGAAATCCTCGTGTAAACTTCCGGAAATAAAACCCACTAATCTAAGATGCGTTTCGGCTAATTGTCAGTTTTTAAATATTTTGGGGACTGTGAAGGTCAAGTTGAGGATTGGGAATTTCACTTGGAAGGTCAAGTGCTTGGTGACATCCAATTTATCATGTAACATTATTCTGGGTACCAATTTTCTATCTTGGGCCGGTGTCGTTTTGGATCCTCAGTGTCGAAATTTCTTTTTTAAATTTTCTCCTGACCTGAAATTTGAAATGATTAACGTTCCCTTGAAAATGCCTCAAGTTTTGTGTGCGGGTTACCCTGAGTCAGATGAGTCTAGTGACATCGATCGGCTTGACCTGAATCATTTAGGAGATGCCGAAGCACGGCAAGTTCGTGATCTTTGCAGGGAGTTTCCCGATGTGTTCACTAGCAAGTTAGGCTTGACCAACGTACTCGAGTATGACATTGAGTTGTCTGACCTGCAGCCTGTTCGATCCCCTCCTTATCGCCTTTCCCCACCCCGTATGTTGGAATTAAAGAAAATCATTGAGCAAATGGAAAGAGACGGAGTGATCAGACCTTCGACTTCCCCGTATGCGTCCCCTGTGTTCTTGGTACCCAAACCTTCTGGTGGTTATCGTGCTGTGATTGACTATAGGGCTCTAAATAGTAAGATTGTACTCCAATCTATTCCCCTACCCGACCTTCATACCTGTTTTGGATGGTTCTCAGGTGCGAAATTTTTCACTGTCCTGGATTTGAACCAGGCTTATTACCAAGTGCCTTTATCGAAGAGATCAATTCCCCTCACTGCCTTCATCACCGACTGGAACTTGTATGAGTTCCTCAGACTTCCGTTTGGACTCAGCTGTGGAGCAGCTGTGTTGTCGAGGTTGTTAAATTCCATTCTCTCTGACATTAAATTCAGCTATGTCTTTAATTACCTGGACGATTTATTAATTTATTCGAATACCTTCGAGGAACATATGGTGCACGTTAGGGAAGTATTGCTACGGTTAAGGAAAGCAGGCCTTACAGTGAAGTTATCAAAGGTAGCTTTCGCCAGACCCAGCATGTCTTTCTTGGGACATGTAGTTTCTTCTGAAGGCGTTTCCATAGATCATTCCAGAACTCAAGCCATTAGGGATTTTCCACCTCCCAAAGATGTCAAGGGCGTTGCTCGATTCATTGGTATGGTCAATTTCTTTAGAAAATTCATCCCTAACTTTGCTGACGTGGCTGCCCCGTTGAACGACCTTAGGAAAAAGAATGTAAAATTTACTTGGGGTAAAGCCCAGGAGGAAGCTTTCAATTCATTGAAGGTCGCACTGATTAATGCACCTTTGTTAGCTATTCCTGATTTCGAGAAACGTTTCATTGTCCAAACTGATGCCTCCGGGCGTGCTATTGCTGGCGTTCTGTTACAAGAACATGAAGATGGGCGTAGGCCCGTGGCCTACGTATCCAGGGTCCTCAATGATCTGGAGTCTAAGTACTCCATTTATGAACTAGAGTGTCTAGCTGTGCTGTTTGCACTGGAGAAATTTCGATCTTTCATTGAGCACGTCAACTTTGATCTGGAAACCGATAATCAGGCTCTTTCTTGGGTGTTGAACCGACCCAAAAGGACCGGTAGGATAACTAGATGGGCATTACGGATCTCATCCTTTAATTTCAATGTTCGCCACATTCGTGGGTCTGAGAACGTCATTGCCGATGGCTTGAGCAGGATGTTTGAAGGTAATCCTTGTGCGGAAGCCAACCCGTGTGTCGATGAGCTTGCTGTCAATACGGTTGGAGTTAGTGCCATCCTCACCGATTCCCCATTGCTGTATCAAGAAATTGGAGATCATCAAAAAACTGATCCGGATCTGAAAAGGATCATTGATGCAATCAGTAGCGGGATCGAAGTGAAACCTTACTCCTTATCTAAGGGTGTTCTCTGTTGTAAGGGTCGCAAGGACCATAATTCCAAAATTGTCGTTCCTAAAGTTCTGGTACCTGTCATTTTCAAGTATTACCACTGTTCACCCCTTGGCGGTCATATAGGAAATTTCAAAACTCGTTTGAAAATCAGGCAATTCTTTGTTTGGAAGAAAATGGATAGTGATATCAGGAACATGGTCAAGTCTTGTAAATCTTGCGCCATCAGCAAACCTAATTTGAATAACCGGGTGGGATTATTGTCTTCATCACAAGCTTCGCTCCCCATGGAACGACTGTTCATAGATTTCGTAGGACCCCTCCCCCGATCTTCCTTGGGAAACACCCACATTTTTGTCTGTATAGATGCCTTCTCCCGGTTTTGTTGGATCTTTCCCACCAGGTCCACTAATTCACGCACCTCTATCTCCTGTCTAAATTCCATCTTTGCATCATTTGGCCCACCTAAGTTCTTAGTGTCTGACAACGCTAGTTCTTTCACCAGTAACTCCTTCAAAAGGTATCTGTTTGAGTTGGGCATTTCACATGTCACCACTATTCCATATTATCCAAATCCTTCTTATGCAGAGAGGTTGAATCGGAACTTAAAATCTGCGTTGATAGCGTATCATCATGACAACCAGTCCAAATGGGACTCCTGTCTGCATTGGTTGGCCCATGCTTTCAATTCCGCTACTCATGAGTCCCATGGTAAGACGCCTATGTCTTTAATGTTTGGCTATACTCCGTACTCCCCTATGTCTAACCTGCTATGTATTGAGGATCTTCTCCCAGACCTATCTAGACCTAATGATGTTCAAAAGATCTGGAACGAAGCAAAAAGGAATCTAGCTGTGTCATACGAAAAGGTCAAAAGGCAGTACGATAAAGGTAGGAAACCGTCAAAATTCAATGTTGGTGATCTCGTGTATGTTAAGTGCTACCCAATGAGTAAGGCCGTGAATAAGTTTTCGGCAAAACTTGCCCCTAGGTACCAAGGCCCGTGCACTGTGTTGGAGTTCTTGTCTCCCGTTTCAATTTTGGTAAGTGACCCTGTAGCAAAGCGTATTAGGCGCGTTCATGTTTCTCAAATTAAACCCGGTTGATCTGGCAAATTGTACCGCATCTTCCGCTGGATGGATGCACCTTTGGTAACTGACCTGTATCGTTAGTGAATTTAGCACACATACTGTGGGATGGCGAGCGAGTCAATCTGGTCCTTCTGTGCCTCGTGTTGGTGACTCTAATTTAGTACTCCTTGTATGTTACTGTTTCTAGGTGTGGATCCTCGTAGTTAGAGATTGTCTTTCCTTAATTGTCTCGTGATGGTGGTATTAATTAATACCTTGGAATAGATATCCTCGTTATCTAACCTTATGCTTATGTGGTGCGCTACCGAAATTCCATTGGGGAAATCTGATGTCATCTAACTTAAATTGTGCTTTGTTGTCCCTCTGTTTTCTCTAGGCTTTTAGTATGTAATTTCAAAGATTTGTTTCTTCTGTGGCTCCGCATCGGATTCCTTCCGCTGGAACCCTTCGATCATCTTGTGACTTAATCATTGCTTGGCTATGGTGTGCTTGGGATGGAATGTAAGGGAGTGTGTCTGGTGCCTGAGTGTTTACCATTTTGTCATCCTTTCATTGTGTGCGCGTGTCTGAAGATGTGTGGTGCTTAGTCATGATTGGGTTGCTATTTGTGCCATTTTAGTATTGTACGATTTCTGATTGTGGTGTGTTTCGATCTGTCGGTGTCGGAAAAGTTCCCTGCTTGCCTTCTGCATGGACCGCGCGTCTTAACCCTCTTGGAGCCAGGAGCCGATCTGATCGGCCGCTCACTAGCAGCTGGAAGAGGCCAGAGCTCCGCCTGCACTCTACTACTGTAAAGTGCCAGGCCGTTTTTAGTAGAATTACGTGCATTTTAACATTCGCGTATATCTACCGGTGTATGTCAAATACCGGCAAGAAATTTTCTATACGTCGACTACATAAAATAAACAACTGATTTAGAGTGATATAAATAATTAAAAAGTATTATTGTTGATATTATGGTTGTCGAAAACGTTTACTTTTAGGAAGAGAAAAACATTTTTGCACTTTCTTTCTCAATATCTACTTTGAAAATATCATCTACGATACAAAAGAATATACGTCTAAATGCAGAATTTATTTCTAAATATAATTCTATAAAATAATTATTTTGAACGCAAAAAATAAAAATATAAAAAATTAAAATTCAAACGTATGTCCCTAATGAAAATAAGACAATTTTACTCACCGATAAAATTCATGTATATATCGATGTATGGCAAACACTTAAGATAAATTTTATATATGTGGTGTAGATTGTATAAAAATAGTTCTGAGTTATTAAAAAGTAAAAAATAATAGTTGAGATTATAGTATTTATTTGATCAGAAATCCCCTTTTCTAGTTTTCTGTTTCAGTATCTATTTTTAAAAACATCTTACAATACAATACAATATGCGTAATTAAAACATCTATGGCACTAAAGCTCTGATGGGCCTTGGTCTACTAAGCGAGCGCTGCTCAGTCCGAAGACCTGCAGTTTACGAGGTGACGCATGGTCAGTGGGACAAATTCTCTCGTTCATTATTCATGGTTTTCTAGACCAAGGTAGCTCTCTTAGCCTAAGATCTCTCCTCGATTGTCATCACTTAGGGTCACTTAGTTTGAGTGGACCTCGAACCAACACTCAGACCCAGGTAAAAATCGCTCACCTGTCCGGGAATCGAACCCATGACCTCCGAGTGAGAGGCAGGCACACTACACTTGACCCGTGGGGACCGGCATTTACGTAATGATAGAGAATTCATTTATGAACAAAATAATTGCTCTGAACGAGAAAAAGAAAAGAAAAAAATGCAAGCACAAATTTACTATGTCACTAGTAAAAAAGAAGGAAAATGACAAAATAAATTTACTCACCGAAAATTTTTTAGAAGAAGACCCGTCACGGCTATATAATGTTGTTCAAAGTTTGAGACCACTGTTGAAGCACTTAAAGTTATTTACACTAACACTAATCACTTATCACTAACACTAATCACTTATCACTAACACTAATAGGAACAATAAAAAGCGTAACGCAACGTCATATAAAATCTCTTTTTTTGTTCAAGTAGAACTTCAAATATATTTTGTTTATTTAGGGCACTTATGAAGAGCTGCACATTTAGTATGCAGGCCTTTATCGCACTTGATGCACACAGTTCGCGACCTGTTGCGGAGAGCTACATACAACGCACCGTCTTTCTAATGTACCTGACAAAAGTTTTACGCCACACACGGGAATATTCGTGATAATCTTTTGTCTATTCTCAAACCATTCAGTACTCAGAGATTCAATTATACTGGAGTAGAACTGGAGCCTAGTCATTTTCTTTCCGTTACAGTTTTCTAAATACATCAAATAAGCATTTAAGACCATTCTCAAAATTATATTGAATGCAACTTTTTTCCAGAATTTCAAAGTTCTACGCTCATCTAAATAAAAATACACCATCATGTCATTTGTATCAATGCCACCCATATAACGATTATAGTCTAAAATCACATTAGGTTTCCTCTTGGGTTGATTAATGTTTCTAGCAGTTGCAGGCACTTCTGATTCTATTGCAGCTCCGCGTGTACTTATAACCACCACCTGATTTTTCTGAGATTTTTTCTGTTTGGATCCCACTAGTAAAATTGGCCCCTGTCTGAAATATTTATTACAAACTAATTTAAATGGCTTTTTCACAGCATCTGGTAGTCCCTTCCTGTTTCTTCGTATAGTGCCGGTAATAAATGTTCCAAGTGAGTATAAATGTTTTGCAAGGGGGATTGACGTAAAATAATTATCTGCGTAAACGTGAAAACCTTTCATAAAATAATTCCCTAGGGACATGAGTTTGGTCACTACAGTGTAGGCCAGTCCATTAATTCTGATTTCGTTTCTGTCTTCAGTGGATCTTGCTCCTCGGTAGGTATAAAAACCAACACAATACTTACTAACTGCATCACACAACATCCAAAATTTTATCCCCCACTTGTGATGGTGCTTATTCGGCATGTATTGGAGTAGTTGTGTATGGCATTTAGTTCCAACTAAACTTTCGTCTATGGAAAGTTGCTGATGAGGAGTATAATGGTGACTAGCCTATTAGCATGATCTACAAGAGGCTGGAATCGAGCACAGGGATCATAGTTTGGAGAGCCAGGAGGAGAAAGCTTACTGTTGTCAACTAAATGAAAAAAATTCAAAACAAGCTGAAACCTATTCCTTGAGAACATTTCACCAAACCAAGGGGTAATGAAATGGTCTACAGTACTCCAGTACGAAACAATGGTAGGTTTTCTTATCAGTCCCATATTCATGATGACAGCTATGAACGCTCTTATTTCGTCAATTGTAGTGCGTCTCCAACATCGAGAGCGGGAATTAGGTGACAGTTCATTACAAGTAAGGAGTTGGTCAGCGTAGCGATTGGTCTCGGTGACTATAAGGTTTAGCAGAGAAAAAGTGAAAAATAAATTAAAGTATGATATGGGCGGAGAATCAGGCGGAGGGGCATGTTTAGGTCCAGGAATTTCCATGAATGAAACAGGAGGCTGAGGAATGTTGTCAGGTTCATTGGGAGAAATTTCCACAAAATGTTCTCCAGAGACATCATCATCATCATCATCTTCGTCATCACTAGTTTCATCAACAACAGTATTCACAGTAGCTTTACTGCCATTAGAAACAAATAAACGCCTCTTCTTTAGCTGTGGTGATCCCGGGGGCGTGTCTGGTATAATTTCATCACTACTCTCCGAACTAAATTCACTATCGCTATCCGATAAATCATCCGCGTTCACTTCGCATTGTTCCAAATATTCCATTAATTTATTGTCATCAATACCTGCTGAAAATATATCACGTGATCCACTTGCCATTCTGCTGTCAAGAATCCACACACTGTAAGAAGCAATCTTGTACTGACCGGTTAGCGGTATTTCTAAACACAGGAAACAACTCTTGTGAAAGCTAGAACACCCTCTTAGAAATTCCAAAGCAAGGTCAGGCACATAATAACTTGTAGCCCCTTTACTACAGGTTGTCACAAAAGTATGCACGTCACTATAGACTGCCAAAAAAGTATGTATATCACAGAATTTCCAGCCGGCCGATGTAATCGGCTCTGGCAACTTCCGCACGGATATTTAAAGGCCGATCTCATCGGCTCTGGCAATTTAAAGGGCGGACGCTCGCAGTACCGCCTGGCTCCAAGAGAGTTAAAGGTGTTTCTGTTCCGGATTCTGACGTTTGTATTCATCCATGATTGAGTGATCTGACACTCCTCCTTTTGGGCACCCTTTGTGGCTGTTCTAAAAGTGGTTTTCTATGCGTGAACCCTCTATATTATTTTTCCTGTAATGGGTTTTTGGGCTGAATTTATCTTCCTAACCTTTGTTTTTGGGGGTCGTTTTGGGGTTATGTAGAAAATCTGTCTCCGATTTTTTTTTCTGTGGGCGTTCGGTTGGTGCACTCCTGCCAGCATTATGGTTGTATCTCCTGTGTTGTAACTTGGTAACGTTGTTGTGAGTTGTTTGGATCCTTTTGAAGTGTGGACCGTTAGTAACATAGTGTAATTTTCCTTATCTACCGGTTGGCGTGTGGAGTTTTCGGTGGTACTGTCGGACTACCTTCCTGAGGATATTTCTCCTTTGGTGCTTCTGGTGGTTGGACTAGTCCTTAATCTGTACCGGGTTTGCTGTTGTAATTTCTGCTTTGTATTGTACTGTTTTGGGTTGTGGTCTGTGAGCACGCGTTGAGGATAGCTATCCTTTATCTCTCTAGGAGTGACCCGTGCTGCTAGCTTGTCATTATTTAGGTAATCGTGTTTTGGATTACGTTGTTTGGCTGTCAAGACACCTTGGTTGGGATGTGATTTGTCCTTTAATTTACCTCTGTGTCGCGGTAGATTTGGCTGTTGGTTTGGTATCCACTACTCCGAGGAAGTACTCCTTCGGGTGGGCAGTTCTTAGTTATCTGTTGGCTCTGGGATTTTCGACTTGTTCTTCCTCACGCAGAATTAGGTTTGTGGTTACTATTCTGTACCACGTTGCCCCGCGCATTTATTTTTGGTAGTTGTACCTTGATCTGGCCGTTATGGATGACTGACTGATCGCGATTTTTCCATCTGGTAACCTATAGGAGTCTCCTGATTGCCCATCGAGGCTACTGTTGCCTGTCTTACCTATCTGTAACTCGTGTAGGTTCTGCGTCCCTTCTCTCTGATGGTTTTCCGTTGGTTTGTTCAAAATTAGGTTTCTATGCTTGAGTCCTTACCTGTGTTTGTTGGTGAACTAGGATAAGTTGCCGATCCCAGTGTGGTTTGTATTTTGGCTCAACCCCTCGTTCTTGACCCTTGGACCGATTGACGAGTTCGCCACTCTGTGGTTGTGTGTGTCACTCCAATATCTAAAAGTGTAATTTGATAGGTCATTCATGTGTCCTCTTAGTTTAACGCCCGCTATTCTAAACCATATGTTCCAAGGACGTCTATTCTTTGGAGTGGTCCTGTACCTTTACTTATATATTTGTCTTGTGGATGATTTGTGCTTGAGTAATATTTTTGCTTTCACTTCCGTTATGTTCATCATCCTTCGGGATATCTGTCTTTGTCCTAGTTGGTATTATGTGCTGGATTGTACCCTATGTTTCTATGTGTTCTTGTTAATTGTTTCTCCACGTGTCATGGCTAAGTGTCCTTCGTGGCAGAGTAACATGGTATATTTTATGTAGTTTCCCTTTGATTTCTTAAGTGTCGTTGAATGGACCCTCCTTTCCTTCGGTACTATATTTGACCAAGTGGAAAGCTCTGGGCTTCAGCTAGTTTGTTGGTAACTAGCCTATGTAAAGTTAATTGGCGGATCTGTGGATCCTGTAACTGAATACTCACCTACTTTAATTTCCTGATTTGTTTTTTGGTTCCTCCCTCTTCTTGTGGTTTTGCCCCCATTCGGGTTTTCCGGTGCGTTTCATTTCCCCTGTTGTCTCCCTTTGCAACACAAGATCATGCATTTCCTTAATATCAAAGGAGACTTGTAAAGGTATTCATGCATTAAAAATTAATTTACCACCGTGCTTGAGAAAATAACCTGGATGCGTGGACTTATAATCATGTGATTTTGTTTAATTTTGGTCAGTATATCTGTGATTAGTGTGAGAGTTGCCAAACCTCAAGGTGAACTGCATCATGTGTCATAAACTATATCATTGTGTGATGCATTGAAACAATGTGTATTGGGTGAACCTGAATATTTGGTGAACTCTGGTCATTGTGCTCTCTATTTGATGACAAACATTACTCTGGTGATTTTCCGAGTGCTCGGTAACGTTTCTGGATACTGATGTTGGTTGCACCCCGCCAATTATTTCTAAAAACTATGTGATGTGGAACTGTGTCTTGGTCTATTAACCTGGTCATGTGAACTCCTAACTAAAACTAGTTAATCTTGGTGGTCGTTTTCTGTTGGACTACTCCGCCCAAATTTAGTGTATGTGTGACCACCTCATCATTGATGGCATATGCATGAGATTTTGTCGTCGTTTCGGGGCGGGAGGGCTGAGACAATATTAAATAATGTGAGCCTCCCCCTTATAACCATTTTGAAACTGGCCTTTGCGCCCTAGAATATCTGTGCCAAGTGACTACTCGACTAACAGTTTAAGATAACGTAGGCCGCGCGCGGTTTCTCCTAGCTCTGTTCGGTTGAGCATAACTGCGCATGCGCTGGTCTACTACCAGGCAAAACTTGTCCCCTGCTCGCTCGCCGACGCGAGTCTCAGTTCGCTTCAGTCAGCCATGTCGAGCTGGTGCGTATTTGTGTCCGGCGTCATGAAGTGGTTGAGTACCAGGAAACCACCGTAATCTCTACGTTAACGGGGATTTTCCCCGTGTGAACCAGTTGGAGACCTCCTGCCATTTCTTCTGATCATGTTTTTGGATTTATTTTTCGTCTGGATACTTCCCAACGAGGTCTGGATGCCGGTCGTGTGACTGTATTTCTTCGTCAACAATGTCAGGTTTTAATTCTTCTCATTTCTTCATCACCAAAGGTATGTACCAGTGTTTGAAAACATTCTAAACGTCGTCCTGAAGTGGATTTTGATATTTTCGAAGATTTCTGGAAAAATAATAATAATAATAATAATAATAATAATAAATATTTGGACTTCGTCGTTAAATTAATACCTATTTGTGTGTGTGGTATCGAAAATCTGAAAAACAGTTTCGGCAACTAATCACAGTAAGGTGGAAGTTTCACCGTGAACTAAATCGGAATTATTAATTTAAAATTTAAATAATTATTTTTGGCACTTTAAATTGTAACCTTCTTTGTAAACCAAGGTACAGTCTCCAAGGTACCGAGCCTTCCTTCTTCAGCTTTCTGTTTGCTTTCCTGTGTTTGTTTTCTAATTCGTTTGGTATGTTTTCTTCTCCCCTCCCCCTTCTGGGGTTTTGGGTGAATTAAATTTTTTTCTCTAGCCTGTTTTCCTCCGTGTTTTTGGTGGCGTTGCTTTGGTTTTGGTGTTACCTTGGCAACGTTTTGGTGTGTATTGTTGTCGGGTTAAGTGTTGTCTGGCGTGTTGACCCTGTGTGGATCTTGAATTATATATTTCGGGGTAGAGTGCATCGTTTACTGTTTAAATTAAATTATTTATTTTCTCCTCCTTTAATGTTTGTGTTACCATTTCCTTGCCCCGCGTGAGGAGGTATTTTTACGTAATATTCTGCTTGTCTTGGAAACTGTCCTTGGTGGAAACTAAACGTTTTCAAATTTGGTAATTATGAGAAGCGACCGCGTTGAAGATCCATTTTATTGAATAATTGTTAACTTAGTTTTTTATTAAATAACTATTCCGTGATCGATCACATTTTTTTAAGTTAGTACTTATGTAAGTGAGTCTATTGGTTTTCCGTTGTTTTCTGATCACATTTTATTAGGTACGGAGGTCGTCCTTTCCTTTCTTGTTGTTTTCATAAAATTTCAAATTTATTATCTGTTAAAGAGTATTTATTTTCCATTAATTGTCAATTAGTAATGAATTAATTTTCTTTTAAACCCTACCTGGGTATATTCTAATTTATTTTATTTATTGTTAATTACCCTTTCCATTTTTCAACCTTACGTTTATTTTATTTACATTTTGGCTTTACGTTTTAAAATAAACTTAGGTTTTATCAACTTAATGACTTGGTTTGTTACTTACTATTTGCCCTTCCATTAAGTTTTTTTAACTTCATGTAAATGCTGGTTTTCATTCGCCACGTTCGGTGGAGCTCTGCCACCGTTTTTCTTGTGCATTAACGTCCACGGCCTTAAGTCGACTTCCTCGCTGTTTCCGGTAAGTTATTTCTATGGTTTCTTGTTTTTTATTGTGCTTGAACTTTGTTGTCCTTCTTCTTGTGCCCTTCTTTCTCCCGCGTGTTCGCTATTACTCCCATTCTGGGGCGGACACGCTAGCAACCTTCTCACCAGGGTCTCTATCTATCTCTCTCTCTCTCTCTCTTCCTCTCTCTTCTTCTCTCACCCTGGTGGGTAAGGTTATTTACCTCATCATCCCTAGGTGGTACCGGGGTCCTAGAGGGTGGTGAGCGGTAAGAATTAATTAATTCATGATTAATTATTTAACAGTTTTCTTTTAGCATGATGATGGTACATAACCTTAGGATCTTAAATCCACCACCAGTCAATTCGACTTATTATTTGACCATCTGTCTTAGTGACTTAAACTTAAGTTCTAAATTTGTCAGTCCATAAAGTCTTTGGAGGTCAATCCAATTTGCTTAACAGTTCAGATGACTTCCAATGGACCTGTTGATGTTGAGTTCAGTGAGCAGCCTTAACATTTCAAGAGAAGGTCAAGAGTTCGAGGCTTGGAAGCTAACCTTCCTGAATCATATTCGAACTACCCATGGCTGTCAATGGAAGTTGACCTTTCAACTTTTAGGTTGTGTTTGTTGGTGCTTCAAGGAAACATTTTATTTCTTTCACGATGGTTTTCCTATTCTTTGCCCTTCAGGCACAATTGTTAGATGACATGGTCACACGAGTTGACATCACTACACACTATTGTGATCACTGCGGTCATCAACCCAGGTGACTGGTTCAGTTGATTTATTTATATGTTAATAACATGTTTCTTGCCCTTTCTTTTAAATATATTTTATCTCCTTATCAGCATTTCATTTCACAAAAAAATTAGAATTTCACTGTTCCGTAGTCTTATCTGCAAGTGACAAAGAACCAGAAGAACTCCTGAAAAGAAGAGCGCTTATGCATATCACTGACTGCGTCTGGCAAAACTTTGAATTGCAGGTAAGCTACACCCCTTAAGGGTACAGTAAATCCCTGCAGTATCATGGAAAGAACACTCCCCTTCTCACAGCCCTATTACACAGACTCATTCAAACTCAATAACCTGCTGATACTACCTTCTTTTTCTCCTTAACAGCATATTTGACTCACACCTACCTCGCAATGTCAATGGATGATTAACGCTCGCAAAACAAATTTGCTTTGCAAGATCACAGTAGCACTACTGGCACCACTCTTCGCTGACTAATGCACAAATTTGAATAGGCATCATCTTTCAGATGTGTAAACATGCCTTCCAAATTTTTTTATATAGTACAACTCCTTGTTGGTGTTGGGATTTCATTTTCTGGCAGTGTATTTAAATTATTAAGATATTATGTCTCTTGAATCATCATTTTTCTTTGAATACATCCAGCAATTGCTTCAGTGTTTATATTTGACCTATTTTTGCATAAGTTGGGAAAATCCTTACTTACACTTTATTTTGCACATACTTATTCCTGAAGAGAGGTAATGCATTTATGATACTCTTTATTTCTTCTCTGAATAGAATTTCGATTTGTGAATTTTTAAAAATTATTTAAATCACCTTCATGTAGTTTCTATTACTCTATTTCCTATCATTCTAAGAGATAGGAAAACTATATATGAAGACATTTTAAATCAAAGCGATCTGAAACATCACTACAACAAAATTGGTCTCTCTCTCAATGCTATTAAGTTGTCAGGTTAGAAAAGAATTTAATAAAATATAGCAATTATTAAATAATATATAACTTGTGGGAAATAATAACATTTGTTGACGTTTCATTTTTCAAGTTATAAGTCCCATTCAATGTTTGCACAATTGTTGCCTTATTTGTACACCACTAATTTTCATCTAAATAATAAGTAATAGTCAAGTCACTTCTTAAACATTACAGTCATAAGTGAGGTTAATAACTTTTACCCAGGATGTAAAGTTTACTTGTTAGAAAAATTTAAACCTTGAGATGTAATGTATGCCTGTAAGTTATTCATAGATTATTTGCTCAGATGACAGAAAGGGAGAATTTTAAACTTACTTGAGGTGGGGGATAACCAGTAACAGAACAGTCTAAAGTGACACTTGCACCTTCTACTTCATCCCTGGAGAGCTGTGGTCTATGAATCATAAACATCGGCTTTGTCAATATTTTGACAGTTATATCAGCTGTTGAGTGACCAGCAACATTTGATGCCAAACATGTGTATTGTCCATTGTCGTCTTCTGTAACTCTCTTGATTTCTAGAGATCTATCTTCATCCTTAGACACTGCTCGAGAAGGTCTTATTCTTGTATCAATGTACTGACCATCCTAGAATAAAAGCATTACAAAGTTAGATGAACTGTTATGTAAGAGTTTTTATATATTTTATCTATTACATCACAAAGTATTTCATAATACATAAAACATGGGTATATTGCACACATATACTGAGTACCAGCAGATACAAGGGTACAATATAAAGCTTACTCAACTAGATATAAACAAATAACCCTCATAATGCTACAGCCCTGGTGGGCCTTGGCTTACAAAGCAACCACTGCTCAGCCTGAAGGCTTGCAGATTATGTGACATGTGGCAAGCACAACAAATCCTTTCTGTCATTATTCTTGACTTTTCAGACAGTGGCCACTATTTCACCATCAGATAACTCCTCAATTATTTTCAGATAGGCTGAGTGTACCTCGAATGAGGCCGGGAACGTAACCTGGGTCCTGTGGGAAAAAGGCATGTATGCTACTCGTACATCGCTACCAAAGTAGATATATTAACAATATTTAAATATCCCCTCACTTATTATTAGGTTATTTTATTACTTCAGTTAAAGTTGCAAATTCAAACATACAGATATTTCTACCACAGAATTATTCTGGATTTTAAGACCTTCAGCGTAACTCAAAGTTGTCATTAATAAATAGTGTAAATACAGAATTTTGATCATTTGTAAAGTTGTCACAAACCTTTTCATTATAGACTGTTATGTCTTTCAGTCTGTAAGCCTCAGTGTATAAACTAAGCCCTCCACAATCCTTGATTTGCAACTAGCTCTTTAGCCTTTTCTAAGTTCTAGACCTCTTACGTATAAATCATTAAAAACCAAGTCTAACCATCGTCACCCGGTCTTTCTTTCTACTTCTCTTACCCTCCATGGTTAAGTCCATCATTTTCGTATGTAACCCTACATAATCCCATCACAAAGTCAATTAATCCACTGAGTTCTTTCCTAACTTAGCCTTTATCTCATGATTACCAGTGCCCTCACCCCATCTTGTTCAATATTGTTTCTAGTTCCATGTCTGTAACTCCCAACGTATGGATAAGATATTCCGAGTCCACCCTGCTTCTACCCCCATACTTAATATGACAGACTGGAAGCAGAATGAAGTAAGGATAATTTCAACTGAAAGATAATTTATTTCTTATAGAGAATTCACTTTGTTTTGCTTCAGTTTGTTGCATCTTCATATAATATCATTTACTATACTACCATCGTAGGAGAATACACATCCTTAGTACTTGAAATGATTCACCAGTTCAAATTTTTCTATTCTCTATTTGAAATAATAAGTTGCTTCCGAACTGACATTACTTTAGTCGTGGAAATGCTAATTTTCATATCAAACTCACTGTAATTGTTTTGAAGCTCCAAGAAGTCATGCAGAATTAAATTTTGTGTTTTAAAGTATTGTACTCACTTTATACCAGCTGATAGTTGGTGGTGGGTAGGCTTCTATGGCAGGACAGGATATTAACAGACTCTCAGCTCCATCCTCTACTTCTGTGACACATGTCTTCTCTTCCATCACTGGAGGGACTGGAAATGTTACAAGCCTTTAATGAAAGTCGAAATAAAAGCTATGAATGAAAATAGTGCATGTAAGTATAACACATGTTAATTGCAGGATGTTAAGGAACAAACGAATGCCAATCAAGTAATAAAAACAAGATGTCTGTCTGTTAGGTCATCAGCCCAGAGGCTGATTGGATCCTCAAATAGTACCACTAAAGATAATGCAGTTATAGATGAACATGATAAGATAAACACAATGCAGGTGAGCATCAGAAGAGGGAACATGTGGAGATTATCCTTGTCCTATCATGTTTTCATGTTGCCCCTGTCCCCTTTTCTTTGCTCCCTCTTTCAATGCTGACATGTCATTGTGTTGACCCTAATGTGTATTCCTATCTTTCTATATATGGCATGATTTTTCACATATTTGTTCATCTCAATGACTTATTAACCTGCTAGATTCCTATTCTTATTTTGTGTTTGTCCTGTGTTCCTTTTCTTTTACCATCACAAATAGGAAAAGTCTTCTAAGTTTTAATTACTGCAATGATGGGGTGAAAGTTCCTTTAAGAGATCATTTCAAGTACCTAGGTGTTAATATAAGGAAAGATCTTCATTGGGGTAATTACATAAATATGATTGTAAATAAAGGGTACAGATCTATGCACATGTTTATGAGGGTATTTAGGGGTTGTAGTAAGGATGTAAAGGAGAGAGCATATAAGTCTCTGGTAAGACTAGAGCATGGTTCCAGTGTATGGGACCCTCACCAGGTTACTTGATTCAAGAACTGGAAGAAATTCAAAGAAAAGCAGCTCAATTTGTTCTGCGTGATTTCCGACAAAAGAGTAGTGTTACAAAAATGTTCCTAAGTTTGGGCTGTGAAGACTTGAGAGTAAGGGGATAGGGTTTCAACTAAGTGGTATGTTCTGAAATGTCAGAAGAGAGATGGCATGGATTGGCATTAGTAGAAGAATAAGCTTGAGTGGTATTTTTAAAAGTAGGAATGATTGCAATATGAAGATAAAATTGGAATTCAAGAGGGCAAATACTAATTTATAAGAAGAGGAGCTCTGATATTATTTAATCCGCAGAAGGTTGTGTTCACTTCTTGGATGTTAGAGGTCATGCTGGGTCTCTTAGAACAGGTCATTTCAAACGACACATTACTGTATTGAACTTTACTGTCTTTTACTAGTTCTCTGTTATTTTTTATATAAGTTTTGTTCTTGGATTAATGCTTAATGTTTTCATGGAATTTTCTGGTTTTAGCTCATTTTTTTTAAACTTCACATATTGCAAAATTAATTCAAAATTTTAGTTTAGTAAGTGGATATTCATTATATTTAACTTATTAACTACTTCTAGATAATGATAAATACAGCAACATTTGTAATAACTATACACCACAAAATGGATATCATTCACTGTGGGCACTTCAGTTCCTCACAGGCCTTTCATCTCTGATACCACCTTCCCCTGCACACACGGGAAACAAGTTGAAACTGTGTACATCTTGCAGATGTACAGCTGACATATGTTGCACTGTTTCTTGATCTTGGTGTGTTTGCACCAATCACAGCAGGTGCAACAGCCAGGCCCTGCTTCCCATCTGAATCATAGATGCTCTTTACATTCCCCCAGATGACTCCCGTTGATGCTGTGTATACTTTATGTCTTGTTCAACTCTAAGCATTTGGTTTCTGTTGCAGTTTTCTTCCTGTATGCTCTCTAAGAGCTTCCAAATTCTATGCTCTTTGGGATACATCATAAAATGGAACATTCAACAGCTTGTGCATGGTGCTAAAGACAAGCTCTGAAATAATTAGTTTGCAATTGGATTTACCACACCACAGTAGACTGGCAGACTGCAAGAAAGTATTGCTGAATATCTCCATTAGGATTAGGTGAAGTATGGTGGGAAGAGTGCACAGCAAACAAAAATGATGTGGAAAATATGAACCTTGTCTAAAAGACTGCAATGTGACTTCTCCCAGGGTTAAGAAAAAAACCAATTAAACAACTGATATCTACCACCTGGGCTACTGCTCCAAATGGAGATCAGAGGTAATTATTCAATTTTCTTCCTCTCTAACTAGTGAAGATGTATCGTGATGATGATGATGATGCTTGTTGTTTAAAGGGGCCTAACATCTAGGTCATTGGCCCCTAATGGTACAAAATGAGATGAAATGGTATGACACTTTAAAAATCCATAATACTTCACTGACCAGGATTCGAAAACATGAGGATGAAGAATGAATGGATGGATATGAAGTTAAAACAATCAGTGGATCCGACCCGCAATGCCCCACATTCCCAGAAACTTAGCGTTAAACTATAGTATTACTGACCAAGGGACAGCTTCTAAAGCACAATACTGACTTGATGATGCTTGTAGTCGAAACTGGTCCAAAATCCAGGTCATCGGCCCCTCATAATGGTACTTATCGCCAGGAAAATAGAACCATGCTATGTGTCATGTTGCGGTACTAAACAAAAGTAGCGTAGACTCGCGGTATTCCACATAGTATGGTACTATGCACAGGTAATGAAATTTGCACATGTAACAAAGACCTATGGTGTTTCGCACACTGCAGCACTACTTACAGGCAACGCAAACGTATACAGGCAATGCAAACCTATGGCGTTCTTCACATAAGTGGACTAAACACAGAGACCCGCACTATCACGCGGTGTTCCTCACAGAGTGGGTACTAAGCATAGGCAAGGCAGAACTATGGTGTTGCTAATCCCATGGTGTTGCTCATATAGGTGTACGAATCACAGGTACTGTAAAAGCCGCCAACGCACTCTATTGTTACTAATCACAAAGCTATTTTGCACCTAACATAGTGGTACTACGCACAAGTATAAGCGACCCATGGTGTTTCCCGCGTGGTGGTACTAATTACAAGTAGTATCATGGTTCTATTTTATTATCCCTTGGCTGCCCCTTTTGAGAGGCAGGGGATACCGTGGGTGTATTCTTCGTCTGCGTCCCCCACCCACAGGGGGTTGAAGATGTATCAGTGAAATATTTCTTTCATCTTAGTGCTCTACTACACTAAATTGCTCTAAATTTTTATATTTAGCTTAATGAATGTACATGTATAATTATGTATCTATAGCTAAGTATTTAAGAGCATGATACAGTATGAAAAATCTCACAATGTATGACGAAGGTTAAAATAAAATGTGAAAGTACTCATGAAGATAGTACCATATATTAAATTAAATATTTTCAATGCAAGATGATTTTTTTTTTTTAAATATTACAGGTAGTGCTTACCTAGAACATACAAAATCATAGACTTGTAGTCTGTACCATATTGATTGACAGCTGTGCAGGTATATAGGCCAGAATCATCATGTGTTGCATCCTTTATCTTTAAAATATGGCTGTCGCCTGAAAAATAGAACCAGTCAATAGTGTCAGTCAGGAGTAAAGACATTCTAAATTTGAGAATTCCTTACTATCATTACACCACATTTATAGAAATAGGTTAATAAAATTCTACAGCAATGTTTATATCTGTACACCAGAGGTAAAGGGTAACACATTTTTTTTCTTCAAAACTGAGGTTTTGATACATGTTTATTTTGTTTTGTGCTTATTTTCCCACAGCCAATTATCAAATTCCAGCATTGAAACTGCCAACCAATATCAATTTGTCCTTAGGTGATACGTATCTGATGAGTGTGCTCAGCTGGTGATAGAACTCCTTGTTAACACAATACGGACGGGTCCCGAGAAAACTCGTGTTTGCATGGCCGAGCGTTGCAGACAGGTGCCAAGTTATCTTGTGTTAGCTGCAGACTGAATTTTAGAGCTATCTTTTGGGATATACAAGAACTATTTGAAGGTCGTGGGTGAAAGCACTCTGTTGTGCATGGTTTTGACAATCAACAATCACATTTCTTTCCGATTATTCTTCTTTATAGCTTTTCATTGGATTTTCTGACAACATATTTACAAAGTTTAGAGAGCCATGCCATCAGCAACATGGCATCACCCAGGGATCAGGCGTGTTTCAGACAGGGATGAAATTATTAAATTACTATGTGCTGATACAGTTTCAGAATGTCAAAATGTCAAAATGACAGGGGGAAAAGCACAGAACTGCAAGAAAAAACATGTGGCCTACAACTCCAACGAAACTACGCGCAGAAACGATGTTAACAGTGTGCGCACCACGCGATAACAAACTCATTCTTTCGTTTCGATTAACTCTAGCACAGATGCAAGTGTAATAGACTAGTATAACTTGGAAACAATATTCTCTAACCCATGGATAAATAATAGAAATATTGAGCTCGATTTATTATTATTATTATTATTATTATTATTATTATTATTATTATTATTATTATTATTATTATTATTATTATTATTATTACTTGTGAGGTATGGCTATGAAGTTGTTTACATCTATTAGTATAAGTATTATTATTACTTATATAGTTGTGTATGAACTTTATTTGATATAAATTATGATTGTATTATTTGTGAGGTTATGTCATGAAACATCTGATGTATGTATATAAATAAATTTATTATTACCTGTATATATATAATGTATAAATCCACTGCACTGTTGTGCAACACACTGTAATAGTCTAGAACAAAGCAATGTATGACTGGAATTGTGTAGAAAATTCTTTACATTGTAAATAGGCTATTGGAGACTCTCGAAAAAACTCTGAGAAAACGTGTTGTGTCATATTCTTCTACAAGCCTGGCCCGGCAACGTATATAGAGAAGTAGTCTTGAGGGTAGAGTTGAGTTATTGTTTAACAAGAGTTATGAGCACAAGTCGTTAATCGAGTATGTGAATTTGTTACGACAGAAGGTTGGTTGACATGCAAGTGTTGCAGTCTCCAGTCTTCTCCTACTTCTTCATAGTAGTGTTTTGTTTCACGATGGAAGTTTATTAGTACATGTGTGTAGAATATATGTAAATAACTTGTAAATAAAACAGTGTACACAATTGACAGCATTTTGTGTGCATCTTTGTGGCTATATCAGCGTGCGCTAGCTTCTCTTGCATGTAGGACTATTTCCAACCCTTTTCCCCAGCTTAAAGCACGCACGCTGCTCTAGTGAGCGGGAAACGCGATACACAAAGGTAGCAAACGTTACACTCGTGAAATAAAGCATCAAAAAAATATGCTTTAAAATGAGGTTGCGTAAATTACACAAGCACATGAGAATTTATCCTTTATCCTAGGGGAAGATTATTGACCATACTGGAAGTTATATTGGTCAAAAATAGGAAGAAGTAAGAATAAATTGGAAAACTGGAAGACGAGTTAAAAAATGGGAAGTTTCCAGGTAA
Organism: Anabrus simplex; assembly: GCF_040414725.1. Taxonomy (NCBI): domain Eukaryota; kingdom Metazoa; phylum Arthropoda; class Insecta; order Orthoptera; family Tettigoniidae; genus Anabrus; species Anabrus simplex. The sequence continues at coordinate 1,177,973,147 of NC_090265.1, read as the reverse complement.
ATCAGATGGGTTGGCAGGTATGCAACTCTGTGGCCCATAAATAATGCTTATTTAATGAAAAATTGCTTATGGCTACACTCATCCCCGACTGCTTCCGAATTTTCACACTATGAAAACTGGCAAAAATGCCAAAAATAATGTAAAGGTAAAACATATGATTACTTTATTTTGTAAAATTCAAGTTTGCATGAGAACCAGCAAACAGCTACATACCAGGTGTCTCACCTAAGAGTCATAAGGCACCTTTTCGCTGGTATTTGCAACTTTGATTTTCTAGTGCGCAAGTAGAGTCAGTCCAAACAAAGAATGTCCATCAGGTACATCATGTAATGTTACATGTAATACATATGATAGAAATTGCAAGCAACGAATTCTGACAAGCAACCGATTTCTGAAGTAGTTGTTGTTATTCTTATCTGTAATTAATTACATTGAATCCAATCAATACGGAATATGAAACTTATAAATAATAAAAAGCATAGAACATTTGTTGGTGTCAATAATGCGACTACATTCAGTTTGCAGAACTAGTCACCACCTGCCCATATCTTGAGCGCTTATCGGTGCCCCCTCAACCACTGGAATGCTGAACTTCCTAACAGGAAAATGCATGTTTCAACACAGTAATGCACTCTTTCAACACAGTCGCCCTGTTGTTCTGCCAGTGTAATCATGCTTGTCCTGTAGTGTGAGTATTTTGGAGCTGTACTAGCTCTTCTCCAGTTTGTTAGTGAATACCGTATTTACTCGTGTATTAGACCCCTCACGTATTAGACCCCCCTGGCTTTTCGAGACGAAGAAAATGAAAAAAATAAATCTCGCCTATAAGCCCCCCGAACATAATTCATCAGAGAACAACGACGATTCCGCTTTGAAGCGGGTACAAGTCTTATCGCAGCTCTGATGACATCGCACAAATTTGTGAATAGCTTCGTTCGTACGACCTATGCAATGAAAGCACGTCGAATCCATACGGTACATCTGTGTTTCGCAGTTAAGAAATGTCCGCCTCTGTAGCGTAGGTCTACTGAAGCTCTGATGACGTCGCACAAATAGATGAATAGGCCTAACTTCGTCTCCAACCCGTGCATTGCAAGCATGCATCAGTCATGCTATATGTCTGTGTTTTGTAGTTAATAATGTCTGCCAGCATAATAGTTAGCACAATTAGTTGTTGTTTTCGGGGGTCTGACTTCGATTCCCGGTACCGTACTGCCATAGATTTATGAATGGCAGGAAGGTTCTTATGTGGTAAAAGTGGTACATGTAACTCCCCTCCACTGGGGGTGTGTCTAAAAAGAGCTGTACCACTTCGGGATGAGGAAACGAGTTTACTTTCGTTGAGAAATATTCATGGTTGTTGCTATTTATACAGCAGGCAAGATCATTAACAAAGTGTTCGTTTAATATCCCGTAACTCGGGCCAATATACTGAGGTATATATTTGGAGAGAAGTAAGTTTAAAATGTGATAAAAGCTATCCAATTAAAACTATTGTTTTACTCCCCAACGTACCTAACAAATAATAATAATAATAATAATAATAATAATAATAATAATAATAATAATAATAATAATAATAATAATAATTGTACCGGGCGGTACACCTCCACTCCGCTAATTTAAAATGTGCGCCAGTTGAAACTCCTCTGCTGGAGGAAGTCTGAACTTTATCTACGCTATTAATTCTCTACTTTCTCAGAAGATGTCACCACGTGGAAAATTTTGAGTTTTTGAACTGTGTCATTTTTGATGTGGTTTTGTTTCGCTTGAAGTAAGAAGTGTGAACTTTCTCTTCTAGAGGACACTACTGAAGATCAACAATAGTGCAACCTAGTGCGGAGTCAAAGAACTATTTTGTTGGAGAAATTTTTATTTCAAATGTTTGTTCTTTGCTAAATTTCTTTCAGTCATTGGTTAAGTTGGCAATATTAACCCCTTCTTTCCCCTTGTTTTAAATCTAGCCTATCCCGAATTTCTTGAATTAATTTTCCACCAATTATGTGTTTCTTCTTAGTATTGTGTAGGGGGTTTATTGATCTACCAATAAAATCATCGCGGGAGGGTGTTTTCATTCCCCTAACGCCTAGAACCTTCTGCGAGAGTATTTAAACTGCTGATTTTAGGGTCTCCGGGCCACTTCTGTTCCATCTTTCAGTGTATAAAGTACATAGCAGGAGGCGGGAAGCGCCTCTTTCCTCGGCAGCGGTCATCAATAAGGTAATGGCCGATTAATAAATTCTTTCTTTGCTAGCTCAGCAGTTTAACTCTCGGGGCGGGTGCGAAGCGTTCCTCTATGTAACCTTTTCCTAAAATGTAACGATCTTTTCTTCTATTCTCTTTTAAGCTGCATATTGGGATAGAGAGTGCTAACCCTCTCGAGCTCCCACTCACATTGTCTTGAGGTGAACTTATTTTCTCAACCTATTCTTCGTTAATGTAAAACAAATTGCTCTTTTCTAAAGTCACCTCGGTAGTATGGGATTAGCCCTTGCATTAGTGGCCTAGAGCCAGATTAGGTTTTTAAAAACAAGTGTATTGGGAGTGCAAGATCGCCTCCTCTCAAATTGTTATTTTAGAGGTCATGTAATTGCCCATTTTTTTAATAGACCTCAGTAGGTTGGGTATTTTACCCCTGTGTCTATGTCCAGTGAGGACAACTTGAAGGTGGAGTTTGGTGTGGCCTGGGAGAGGCTTAAATTTTGAGAGCGAGTGGCTCTTTTGAAAATTGAGTGTTGTATGCCTCGTGGAGGCTTTTCTGTGTAATTTGGAGCAAGGGCTCCTAGGTATGAATGGGGTTTTCTGCCCCTCTGTTAAAACCTGTGTTTGGGGTAAAACTGAGCTGATTGCCCAAGCAGTGTAAAATCAGGGCGCGAAGCCCAATTCCTGTAAATATTGTAACTACCCTTTTTGATTTGCTACTTTGTACCTGCCATGCTTGTTATTTCTTTGTTTTTGAAAAGAAAATATAACCTTGTTAAATTTTAAATTAATTTTGCTTTCGTAGCTGGAGACCTATTCACACCCGCACCTTCTTTCACCTCTACCTGCCACGGAAAACTCCGTAACAACAACAATAATAATAATAATAATAATAATAATCATAATAATAATAATAATAATAATAATAATAATAATAATAATAAATTTATGTCCCTACATACTTTAAACTATTTTCAGAGATGCCAAACAAAACATACTAGCGTATGCATGAAAACAAAAAGAGACAACAAACGTACGAAATTAAACATTATGATAATAAAACGCATTACCGCCATGCCTGTAGATATCCATAAATGCGGTATATTTTCCTGTTATTTATTTTTATTTTTCCCATTGAACTTTGGCACTATCATCTGTGGCACTATCAGGGCGATAATATCCCTAACCCAAAAAAATGTGGTCTGTCTTATCTCATGGATAGCTGTTTACGCAAATCCTGATGTGATAAATGTAGAGAACAAGCATGAAAAATTAAAATTAAAAATAAGGGTCTGTGTTTCAACAGCCGCAGTTATCAAAAGAATGTTTCCAGTTACTATTTATTTATGTATTACGTTTGGAAGTACAACTCGTAACATATGCTAGTTATCAGCTGATGGTTTGGCATGCCTTCTACAGCACTTCTTTATTCGGTAGGAGTGGCTTCTGCTACATATACACCAACTGGGAATATCAGAGACCATCTGGGAATAGATTTACACTGTTTAGACTCTATAGTCGGGAACGAAATTATTTTTAAAAGGTTCAAAAAGACAGGACCTCATATACTCTTGATTGCAGTGCATGGCTCAAAGAGAATGAAGCATGGCTGATACGACTGGCGAGAGATAGCAGAGAAGATGACGTCACTTAGAATGCCAACACACCGGTAACAATGCAGGGAAGTTGGCGGCGCAAGGCAGTAATTCAAATGAAAGCCGTGATCAAGTTTACTGTGTGCTAGGCCTACTGTTGAACTGACAGAGACAAATGACTGGCCATTAAGTTCTTTTGTATCAATATTTAATTATATGATAACATGATACCCTTATCGCTTTCTTCTACGGGATCGAGTATGAAGTGAGATGAATCTTCGTAGCGAGTTTTTACTGCCATATGCCCTTCATGACGTTAGCCTCACCAGAAGAATTAATGAAATGTATCTAAAACGGACTTTTATATGTACCGTAGGCCTAGAGGTTGTGTTCACCTAAAACAGACTATTATATGTACCGTAGGCCTAAAAGTCGTGTTCGCCATTTATCGTCTTTTTACGTTTAGAAATACTGCCTTCTGACGAAAATAGCCAGCATAACTTAAATACATTCTAAGTTGTTAAATAATAGTACATATAGAATGTTTACACGTACAATTTTAACTCTTTATAACCTAGAAGTCATGTCTTCGCTGCACAAAATTTTGAGGTTATCGCATATCAGACCCCCCTTTAATATATCTGGCTGTAAAAGTGGGAAAAAAGGGGTCTAATATGCGAGTAAATATAGTATGGCAAGGAATGAAACAAAATAACTCTATCCTTGATGAAAAAGTTAAGCTCATAGAAACAAATGAAAATCAGCAGCAGTCAGTAAAACCTCTTCAAGTGTTAATTCAATATGGAAGACCACAGGTCTATGATACACTTAAGAGAAAGAAGAAAGGAATACCTGGAAGGTATATATATATATATATATATATACACACATATATATATGTGTGGTTTCTCTACAGTATTTTGTTTTGCTTTATATAATTAAATATTGTATGTACTAAATCTATAACCTAGAAGACATCAGGTAATAGAGCAGGACAATGGATCAGTAGTATGAGAGTAAGATGGAATAAGGAGAGAATTCAAGACCTCCTTTGACAAGCTCCTGAATGGAGAGGCATCAAATGTAATTCAAAGCAGAGAAGAATCTGGAAAAAGTGAAGAGCCCAGTAAAAATATGGAGCCACCAATCACATGGCTAGAGATACAGAAGAGCCTTAAAAGTATGAAGAAAGGAAAAGCTGCAGGAATAGATGAGTTAAGTGTGGACATGTTGAGAGCAGGAGGAACTCCAGCAATCCAATGGCTATATAGACTCCTAAATGTAGTGAACAATCTACAATCTGTTTTCCAGTCATCGACCGGGTCAGGGATGTAAGGAATGAACCATATATAGTGTACCGGAAACGCCGCTATGTGAAAGAAGTTCAAAGTATCTGTGTTGAACTTCGCGTGAGGTGGAAGATAGGCAGCCCGCCAAACTCGCTGACGTGCACAGCCGTGACGTAGCCGCTTCGAGTGAGCTCCACACAGCCAAGCGTGACCATATATGGTAATGTCTCGGCCCATGTGCAAAAGTCTATTTAGCGCTAAAATGTTGTTGTTTTGACACTGCCAATGTGGAGGCCTTTTACAATGCTTAGTAAAGCTAAAGGTTCCACCTATTCAATACGTTATCGTAATGGTCTATTTAGAACATCACATATTTATTTAACTTGTCATAAAATACATCTTTGGGACCGGTTTCGGCAATCCACTATACCATCATCAGCCATTGAGTTTTTTATAGCAAGGAACATTCAAAATTTAAAAATATGCAATAGCAAGTCCTATTCTTACATGAAAAACATTAAAAATATAGCTAAATAGCATAGGCCCATTGGTACTATATAAATAACATGCCTTTTTTGAAAAATACAATATTATTTAGTGCATCTAAATTTATTTTTTATATATAATTGGAAAAGTCTATGGTTTGGTGTAGCTTATGTACAATAGAATCATGTAAAATTGATAAAAGAATCTATTTTTGCCATTTAAACCACAGTTTTAAAAACAACAAGTCCTATTTTACATGGAAAATATTAAAAATTGGCTAGTTAGTATTAACCTTTTTTTATGTTATACAAGTAACATGTCTTTTTTAAAAAATATAGTATTATTTGGTGCGTCTAGAATTGTTTTTAGGCGCTTAAAAAGACTATGGTTTGACATAGTTGATACACAGGAAATTTTCTATAAAATTGATGAACGATTCTATAAAAACCTCTGTCATTTTTTAAACAAAGTTTTTTAGTTCCTCATAATATGCGACTTGTACTGTTTTTGATAATAAATACAGGTTCTTCTTCCTTAAAACTTATTGACACAACAGTCTGTTTGACTATGTAAGGAGTAGTAGATTCTGATGTGTTTTTTCTTGTTTGAGTATTTGAACCTTGCTTCTAGTATTTTCCAATGTAAATAACTGAGTGGCTGAGGCCGAAACTATGGTTAAGATCTTGAATATTATTTTATGTGCCAGATGGAAATGGGCCGTAAATAATGTTAATCTCGAACCAGTACGGACATCAGGTTGAATGTAACAGCGTGCAGAGAGAGTGAGGAACAACTGTTTTTAAGCACCTAAAAACAATTCTAGACGCACCAAATAATACTATATTTTTTTAAAAAAGACATGTTACTTGTATAACATAAAAAAAGGTTAATACTAACTAGCCAATTTTTAATATTTTCCATGTAAAATAGGACTTGTTGTTTTTAAAACTGTGGTTTAAATGGCAAAAATAGATTCTTTTATCAATTTTACATGATTCTATTGTACATAAGCTACACCAAATCATAGACTTTTCCAATTATATATAAAAAATAAATTTAGATGCACTAAATAATATTGTATTTTTCAAAAAAGGCATGTTATTTATATAGTACCAATGGGCCTATGCTATTTAGCTATATTTTTAATGTTTTCCATGTAAGAATAGGACTTGCTATTGCATATTTTTAAATTTTGAATGTTCCTTGCTATAAAAAACTCAATGGCTGATGATGGCATAGTGGATTGCCGAAACTGGTCCCAAAGATGTATTTTATGATAAGTTAAATAAATATGTGATGTTCTAAATAGACCATTACGATAACGTATTGAATAGGTGGAACCTTAGCTCTACTAATGCACCCTACGGGTCAGGGTGACCACAGTATTTTTCCCAACTAGTCAGTTACATATCTCAGGGTATTCATGCCTCCAGAAAAATGGTTAATTTTTCTATGTTTTGGTTTAACGTGCGTTCAAAGAGAAAATAATGACACCATATGCGGTCCAGCATTACGTAATTCAATGCTCAGTAGTGGATTTTGCGTACGCAAACTTCAGTCAACCTTCTGACAAACACATCTGCATAACGAGAACCTTACTCACTAAGTATAACTACAGACTACCATTACAAATGAAAACTCAATCCATTCTATAAAAAATCAATCAAGAAACACATTTATTAAATTATCAAGACTTGCGAAAGAAATGGTTAATGTCAAATATTGCTCATGATCTTCCAATTGTCAACCTAATAAATAAATATTCTAATTCCTAAATCAAATATTCTAAGTCAGCGCTGGCTTATTCCTAAACTAAGTTTTCATATCTTAACATTCTGGGTCGCGTATTCCTGAAATGAATTGTTGCTTTGTTTCATCTTCCTATTAAAATTTACATCTGGTCATAAGTATACAGTATATCATAGTCTTCTGATCACGGTCAAAATTCGGTATATCAGTAAATTATTCCATCACTCACGGTGTTAATTATACACCCTCATCAAAAATACAATCATTACATTGTTCAAATTATCGTGGAAATGAACTGAATATGAATAAAAGTGTTCTGAATACTAATATCAGTGACCTAAGTTACATTGAAAATTATCTGAGTTCGTTGGTGCAGACTACAGTGAAGAAAATGAAATATTGAATGACGCACTAAGCTTCTCGGTCCAATTGCCACTTAAGTATGGCTCCTAGCTAAATATTCGCTCTAATAATATTTCAGATTAATAAAGCATCGATGATATCCTACGCAAATCTCAAATAATTTCCCTACTCTAGCTATATAATTTCTTATGTAACGTATTCCAGTTCAATATGCACGTAGCCAATAAGCATGTTTTCATATATGGATGTGCAAGTGCCTACATTAAGACATTTCAACACTACATTACCATACTAGTTACATCCTAGTTTGCTCTTCCACGCCATTAACATTCATTCAGAATACGACACAGTCATGCATTCATATACCCATCACCGGTTGTTATAATAGTCAAACCACTTTCACACTTCATTAAAATATGCGTAATTTTATTGTCCATACATTGCTATAGTTCCTCCCTGGGGCATACTTATATTCCGTAGTCGCTTTACTTGCGCTCCTATATCGCACATTATATATATATACGTTTTACTTCCTGTTAATCTGCGCAATAATACATTTAAAGTATCATATATACTTCATTATTTCATTACTAACCTTCGTTTCAACCCATATTTAATTCATTTAACATCTATAATTATCGCGTTTAACCTCCAATATTAATTAAACACAACGATACGTATCACTCTAATAGCGCAGAATTCGTTCCTCAAAACGCATTTTGTCATACAATTTAACATATAACCCCAAATTTAGTATCTATTTTTTTCAATATAATAACACAGCAAAGAGTATGGTAATTTAACTTAACCAATTCAAACATGCGTCCCTCTGTGACGTAAACTGGGTTTGACTGGTATTACATCATTCATGGATCTTTCTAACTAACCGGGATTCTATGAAACATATGTTACACTACGTCACACTTTTAAATCGTATTCTTACTTCCTTGGATAAGATGATATAGTAAATATGTTACCAATCTGTCACGAGATTTCGTCTTAAATATTTCACACTGCACTTTCTTGTATTCACTGCACACTTAATTATCTCACGTTTAGGCTATTCAGATCTTTTGCATATACTGGTAATACTCTACATAAGAAATTATACTACTTAATACTATTACTTAGATCGCCATTCAATATCTTGGGCCTTAGTTGCTCTTCGGTCTGGTCACAGGCCTTGGATTGAGAACTGGGCAGGTTCTCCATCACTGGTATCTCGGGTAGAGTGACCTCCTCCACACGGGTCGGGTGGTTTTAACTGCCAGGATGACATCTCCCTCCAGGTTGGTCTATGCCGATTTAGCAAGCCATTATCTGTTCAGGAACACAGTAGACAATATCCATCGATACTGGAAAATGTGAATTCATCATGGTTCTGCGAAGTATATATATATTTTTATAATGATTGCCTCTTTATTTAGGCTATCGTTGCTATTATTTCCACTTAATATAGCTCAATTTCAAGCTCTCGCGACTCAATCAACTTCTTGTTTCCGAACGATTTTGCGTCTAAGTATTTTGACGACCTTTTCGAAATTTCTGGATTTTATTTCTTCTTTACTGTATTTCAACGTTTATCTATTCGTTTTCTTCAATATTACCGACCTCTGAGCTTAAAATTCACGTTAGATACTGCAAATCTTGCTTATTTTTTTAGAGCGATGTTCAGGAAGTCTTATCCTTACGAGGTCAATTTTTTAAGTCAGTTTTTATAATAATCCGATTGACCCTTCTTATTTTTTTAAAACAATTCTACCGATTCTACAACATTGTACACCGCCTTCATAGTGGTAGGTTTAAGTTAGTCATGGCCTTCTGACATATATAAGTATCGATATCCTACTACACATTTCTTTGCCTTGGCTGGCCTCTATCTTCCGTAGGCGCCATTTTGTAATACGTCCAGTAAATGCATCGGGTACACTAAGCATTGTAAAATCTTGAGTCAATACGGACAAAAAATGAAGTTTTTAATACTAAATAATGTGGAGGCCATCGTAACAGATGCAACCTGTCAAATTCTCGAGAAAATCCACTGTGTACTTTAGGAGTTATAGAGGTGGATAATACCCATGTTCTAGATGCTTCGTCACAATCTGGTATAAAAGGAGGGCGATCCAGACTACAGATTCAGTATGTGTTACTCCACTGTCTCTGTGATACAGGTGACGGGTGGAGCTCTACAAGTGCGGACCGAACCTATGGTCGGATGAGTCTTTGCATTTCGAGTGTTCGGTTCCAGCAGAGTTAGAACTTTATAATTTTCTTCAAGTGCCATGTTAGGATTTGTGTTTCAGTGACTAACTGAAGGAACTTAGAATTTCTCTTGTAAGTGTCGTAACTTTCCCAAGTGCTACATTTGAACTTGTATTTGAACTTGTATTTCGTAAACAGACTTTGGGAACGTAGAAATTTTCTGAGTGTCTCATGTGAACTTGTGTTTTGCGACAAGCTGCGGAAACATAAAACTTTTATATGAGTAATGCAATTTTTCAAGTACCACATTGAACTTGTGTTTCATGACGAACTGTGGAATCTTAGAGTATTTCAGAGTAATGCGTTCGAACTTATGTTTCATAACAAATTGTGGGAACATGAAATATTTTTCGAGTGCCGCATCTGGACTTGTGTTTAAACTTGTGTCATCGTAACAGACTGTGGAAACATAGAGTACCCATGCCATATCTGAGTTTGTGTTTTCCTCTCGTGAAGTTCCGAGGGAACATAGAACTTTTCAGTGTCATAATTGAACTTATAATTTATACTTCGTAATCATTTTTCATGGACAGTGTTAGACTCTTTCCAAGTGCAATTTTACTTCAATGATCACTTAATGACATTGCTTAACATTCTTCAGGTACATGTAATTTTGTTTATCGACGGAATAAGACATTTCTGATAACCATTTAATTTGCTTAATTTATTACGAACATGCGGATATGTCCTGAACTTGCATGAACTGTGCATCTTGTGCTCAATATTGTGTTCTAATCATAAACTGACGAAATCAATGAGTTAGGAACTGTGATGACAATGATTAGTGACCCAACAGAACATTCCAGTCTCCCATGCCAATATTAGCAAACTTATGTCATGAACTTGACATTATAAATTATACATTATCTTCTCAAGTATTAATTTGGCTAACATCTAACACGTGGTCAGATATTTAGTTCAATTGTCTTATTTTACAGTTATAATTTATGAACATTTGTGATTCAGCGAGGCGTTTGATTCAAGATTCTAGTGTTAATTTCATTAACATTTGTCATATTCCATTTGCAATGAGTGAACGCAATAATTTAAAGTGCTACAAGTAAGTTGAATGCCTTACCCGGGACTTGTGTGTGAATCACGCCTCACCTTTCATCAACATTGTCATGTGAGATCGAACCCCACAATGTGTGCGCCTAGATAATCGAGAACTCCTAGATCCTGGAGAACTTCAAGAAATGCCAGAACGTAGAGAACTTCCAGAACATATCCAGCAACCATCTCGGAGTCCGGAGATTCCAGCCTGCTACAAAGCTTCAACTCAACTTGTATGAAAGGTGATATGAATTTGTTTTCAATGAACAATAAAATCAGATTCTCAAAAAAAATCTAAGTTCAATGAACTAATACCCCTCTCTGTACCAACTCCAATGTTTTCATGCCGCACCCTTAGAAATAATCCATGCTCTTCAAGCTAGTGTTAGCGCCCCAAAGACAGACATTTTTTCCCGGTAAAATAGGCTATTAGTATAATGGGGTCACCACTCCCAAAGTGATTTATGAATGACTGATAGATGTTATGAAATGATATTGGAAAGTGTTGCTGGAATGATAGATGACAGGCAAAACTGGAGTACCCGGAGAAAAACCTGTCCTGCTTCCGCTTTGTCCAGCACAAATCTCACATGGAGTGACCGAGATTTGAACCACGGTATCGAGCTGTGAGAGGCCGACGCGCTGCAATCTGAGCCATAGTGGCTCCCTAAATGTAGTATGGCAGCAAAATACCATGCCAGAAGACTGGAAGAAAGGTATAATTGTACCTATATTCAAGAAAGGCAGCAGACGGAAATGTACCAACTACCGTGGCATCCCTCTACTCTCTCATGGACTAAAAATTCTGGAAAAAATTATAGAGGATAGATTACAAGAAATTGTAGAACCACTTTTAGAAGAGGAACAATATGGCTTTAGGCCTGGAAGATCAACAGCAGATCTTATATTTGCTGTCAGGATGCTAATGGAAAACAATGGAAAAAAGAGAAGCCTTTATATCTACTGTTCCTTGACATTATAAAGGCCTATGACAGCGTACCAAGCGAGCTTATTTTGGAGTGCCTGAGAAAGCTCGAAGTTCGAGACAGTCTAATTTCAAAAGTTAAGGTGCTTTACGAGAAAACCAGAAGCTGTGTACAAGTTGATTCTGGACCATCAGACCGGTTTGAGACAAAAAGGGGAGTACAACATGATAGTGCTTTGTTGCCCTATTATATATCATTGTAATGGATACCATATTAAAGACACTAAAAGAAAAGGGGCAGCAAGACTTAAAAGCATTTGTATTTACAGATGATGTAGTAATTTGGGGTAACTCAGAGAAAGATGTGGAAGAGGGACTGCAGGGGTGGAGTCAGAAGTTTTGAGAGATATGGATTAAACATCAACAAGGCTAAGACGGTGATGTTGAAGGTACAGAAGGGTGACAATCAGCCAGAAATCATGCTAAATGGCACTAAGCTGGACAGTGTCGCAGAATTTATGTACTTGGGTAGTATAAAGTCCAAGGATAACGTAGCTAAATATGAAGTAAACAGTCATATCAGCAAACAATACATTTTTACCTCCAAGTAAGACAGCTACTATGGGATAAACAAGTACCACTCAAAACCAAGATGACACTGTATGAATCATACTACACCCCTATCCTCACATACAGCCTGGAAACCGCTACATTAACAAGAAAGGACAACTCAAAACTCCAAAAAGCAGAAATGAAGTTCTGATGCACAATGATCCAGAAGACCAGGAGGAATAAAATCAGGAATGAAAAAGTCAGAGAAGACGTAGGAATAGAAGATTCCTTACTCCAGAAGATCCAAAAGGCAAGACTGAAGTGGTTTGGTCATGTGAAAAGAATGAGTGCCAATAGGTCTGCAAGAAAGGAGTATGAAAGAGAAATAAGGGGAAAGAGACCAGTGGGCAGACCTAGAGGAAAATGGAAGACTTAGTGAAGAAGGATATAGAGGAGAGAGGTCAGGATTGGGAGCGGATTGTGAACGAAGAATGGTTTATGGACTGAACAAAATGGAAGGGGCTCGTATACCACACCTGGGAAACTGGAGTTGGTCAATGATGATGATGATGATGATGTACCAATCTTAAATCTGTTGTCTTGTATGTAGCCTTTTTAGTATATGCTGTATACTGTTTAAGTACAGTACAGCACTGTGGTATGGGTTCAGTTCCTGCTATATGGTAGCCAGATACTCTTTATACAATGGATACTGTATTTCATTCCCTCCAAGGTGACTGGGTGTTTGTCTTTGCAAGTAAGAAAAATACAAAATGCATAAACTAACATTTCTCACCCCATTGTAGGACATGGATCAGTGAGACAGAAAATCATAAACACTAAAGATGAAGAGATGGACTGCCTTACATGGGAATGGCTTGTGAGTACCAGTATCAGATCCGAAACATTCCCATATCCAGACCAATGGTGCAGACCAAAGTTAAAGAACTTGCTGAACAACACAGCAGTTTTTAATTTGTTTATAATCCAGTTCTAATTGAGCAAGCAACCAGTGACGATGTGTTGGGTGGTGAGTGCGGAGAGACATGGTGGGCAGTGAGGAATACCGGGCAGTGATTGGGAGCTGACAGCGAAGGCTGAAGAAGACGGCGGGGCAGCCAGCGTGCAAGGGAGTGCAAGGGAAGTTGGGTGAGGTGCTAGTGGTAGCAGCAGTGATAACCATGCTACTAGTTATAGGGGGTGTGGAATTGAACCCCGGCCCAAACATGAACTGGGAGGATTGGGAGAAGATTAAGGAGTTTATAGGAGAAGCTGTTCAAGAACTGGAGTCTAGCAGGTAAAAGAAATGAGAAATGAGAAAGGACCAAGTTAAGGGATTCAAAAATATGAAGGTATTGGGGAGGCACGGTAAAAAAGGCAGAAAGTAATGAGATTGCAACAGAAGTGTTAAGGGAGAACGTTAAAAACCTGGAAAAGTAGGTGATATTTTTTGAAGGAGATGGACAACATTAGCCAAGAAAGGATGAAGAAATGTTTATTCATATTCATATATGGGTTGCAGGAAGAGAGGAGTGAGAAAGAAGTGAACATCTATACTTCTATACTAATATTATAAAGAGGAAAAATTTGTTTGTTTGTAACAAACAGGCTCAAAAACTAATGAAATGATTTTAAAAATTACTTCACCTATAGAAAGCTACATTGCCAGTGAGTAACATGGGCTATATTTTATTTTCAAAACAATTCGAGGTGGGGAGCACGGGGGGGAGATATAAAAATAATAGGCTAATATAGGCAAAATATCGAATTTGTCGTATAAGGACAAGACAAAGCTCAATTTAATCCTCTTGACGCAAAGAACAAAACTCGGTAAGCCCTATGGGCCCGAAAACCATGTTTTAAGGCCCTAAAACCAACCGTTACGGAGATATTGGCACCACACTACCCCTGCTCTAGGAATCGGATAAAGTAATAAACTGCCGTAACCATGGCAACGTCAGCTCCAGGATTCTACAGCAGCGAAATTATCTACAATAAATCACAAAAACCTAACATGTTACAGACATGAAAATTGATATTTGGAATCCCCTTTAAAAATAAAAGAACATTCAAATTCGTTTTCAGAAAATCCACTTAAGGAGGGGGGGGGGAGGGGTGGGAGGTGAAAAGAAGTGAGGAAGGAGTTGAATTATTCATATGAGGATACATATATTTCAAAAAATGAAGATGTTACAGACTTTAAAATTGGTACTTGGAATCTCCCTTAAAAATGAACACACTCTTTTTGGAAAATCCACTTAAGGGGGTGAAAAGAATAAAAAAGCGGGTGAATTTTTAAAATGAGTATCTTCTTCTTCTATCGCTTTACCCACACCTGTGGGGTTGCGGGTGCGAACTGTGTCGTCGCACATGTGGATCTAACCCTGTTTTACGGCTGGATGCACTTCCTCACGGCAACCGTATGTGTAGGGATGTAATCTATACTTCTATACTAATGTTATAAAGAGGAAAAATTAGTGTATTTGTTTGTAACGGATAGACTCAAAAACTACTGAACCGATTTTAAAAATGACTTCATTTATAGAAAGCTACATTGCCAGTGAGTAACATGGGCTGTATTTTATTTTCAAAACAATTTGATGGCGGGCGGGGGGGGGGGGGTCGACGGGGGAGATATAAAAACATTAAAATAATAGGCTAATATAGGCAAAATCGAATTTGTTCTACAAGGACGAGACAAAGCTCATTTTAAGCACCTTGATGCAAAGAACAAAACTCGGTAAACCCTTCAGGCCCGAAAACCATGATTTAAGGCCCTAAAACCAACCGTTATGGAGATATTGGAACCACACTACCCCTGCTCTAGGAATCGGATAAAGAAACGAATGGCCGTAACCATGGCAACGTCAGCTCCAGGATCCTACAGCAGCGAGATTATGCATGTACGTTTGGGCATAGCTGCCAAACAAAATTGATACACTTATGACTTACTATCTGGAAAAAATAAACTGTTGTGTAAGACGCTCATAGCACTCCTTTTGGTGGGGATGGAAAGGGAGTGAAGTATAAAAATAATAGTCCCAGAGATCTCCGTAGTACAGCGACCAGCGGTTGCCGACGGGCCACCGTTTTTGCGTACTGGCTTAGGTTTCAGCATTTTGCGGAGTCTGTTACCTATAGTTTCAACTATTTTCTATCAAATCATGGAGTAGTAGGAACACTGATGTTATTAGTGCCGATATTTTGGTCCACTTTTACGATCATTGTAACCATGAAAACAACCTATATACTGTACACAATTATCAAGATGGTGCACACATGACTTGAAAAAATTTCTCAACATTTATACTCAGATGTGCGACATCAGTGACAAGCCCTGAGATTTATAATTCTCGATAATTATAGTAGTTTGTTTTATGCATCGCATATTTCCTTGATCATTTGTAAATAGTTACGAAATGTCAGATCAAACAAATACATTCAATAATATTTATATTTGTGGTACTATCTAGCGGAAGTATACTTACATTAAACCTGCAGCTTTGTGAAGGGAGCAGGTATATCTAGGTGGGAATGAAGGTAAAACATGGTAGCAAAAGATCTTAGAGGTCGACGATAATTAGGAACTAATATCGTCTGAAGAAAAGAAGAAGAAGAAACACTATAATTCCAAACATGACAAATAATTTCTACGTACTTAAGTAAATACACCAGTGATATAAATATCTAATGAAGTCAGTCACACCGATATTATGAGTAACTAAAGCCAGTTTCTGATAACCCGTACGAAGAACCGGTACGTCTGCTAGTTATATATAAAATGGTGGACGTCATCCAAAGTAAAATGAAAATCAATTTTAACGAAGCAGACAGTGACGATGTTTAAAAGAGTAGGAAAGTGAAAGGACAGAGACAGTGAAGTTAATATCAACTCTGTTGGCAGACATAGTGTTAAGGAATGCAAGGAAATTGCAAGGTGAAAAAATCTGGGTCAAGAGAGACTTGGGAAGAGAAGGGAACGAGAACCTGAAAATTCTGAAGAAGCATCTAGGGAGGGCTAGGCACCATGGTTTTAGGGCATATATAAAGAATCAAAAGCTGGTGCTATCAAATGGTATTTGGTGGCGTGTCTGGTTTGTGGCAAATTTGGAAGTTATGGAGGAGGAGCTCAAACAGGAAGAGGACCTAACAATGCGGCAAAATCATGTTTCCCAATGGCAGTGGCATTTTTCAACAAGATAATGCACCATGTCACAAGCCCAGAGGGTGATGGAGTGGTTTGAGGAACACAGTGGCGAATTGCAATTGATGTGCTGGCCCCCAACTCGCCAGATCTTAACTCGATCAAACACACCTGGGATGTGATTGAACGTGGTGTCAGACCTCATCATCACCCCCCCCCCCCCTGGAATTTATAGGAATTAGGTGACTTGTGTATGCAGATGTGGTGCCAACTCCCTCCAGCATCCTACCAAAGCCTTATTGCTTCCATGCCAAGATGTGGCGCCGCTGATATCTGTGCCAAATGTGGACATACCGCCTATTAGGTAGGTGGTCATAATGTTCTGCCTGATCAGTATATATTTTCAAAGGCACTACTACATAGAGCAGAAATGCAATTGGAACCACAATGGTGAGTATCAAGGAGGTTTTAGGAAAAGTAGATCATGTGTGGAACAGATCCTGAAGCTGAAGTTTGTCATCGCATACCAAAACAGAGGAACAAGAAATTCGTGCTCACATTTGTGGACTTCAAGAAGGTAGAAGAAGATTTGGTAGACAGAGAAACACTGGTCCATATCCTGGAAGAAATTGGTCTACATAGGAAGACCAGAGAGAACATTAAACAAGCAGTGACTGACACAACACTCAAAGTCAAGTTCAGAGGGACACTACTGGAATCCTTTGGGATTAAAACAGGGGTCAGACAGGGAGTTGGACTTTCTCCCTTTCTATTCAGCTATGTTCTTGACAAAGTGATTAGAGAGTGGCACCAAAAAATGCAAGGAATACATGGTATATGAATGGAATAGAAGAAGAGAGGAATTGAAGTTGATTGTCTAGCCTTTGCAAATGACATCGTGGTTCTGTTAGTCAACAGAAGAGGCATGAATCCAGATTGCCCAGGTCCAGGAACACATGAGTATGGCAGGCCTACTGATTTTCTTCAAGAAGACACAGTACATGACCAACACTGAAACAGCACCCAAATGGTTGGCAGTAGAGGGAGAAAGAATTCAAAAAGTGGAGAATTTTAAATTTCTGGGAAAGTGGATGGACAACAACCTGTCAGAAAATGAGGCATTGATATTGAGAATAACAAGATGAACGTGGTGTACAAACTCAAGTATGAACACCTAAAACAAGATCAAGTTCTTGGGCAATGCAAAACTCAGACATTACCAGACAGTGATCTTTCCAGAAGGCTTATATGCAGCTGAAAGTATGAACCTGAAAAAAAATACAACTGATCAAGAAGTTGCAAATGGTGGAGAGAAAACTTCTGAGGAAGGTACTGGGAACACAAAGAACTTAGAATGGATCATACAGAAAGAAAAGAAAGAATTGTGCCCCAGGATGGAAAAGATTTTGGACACCGTACAGCAGAGGAAACTCATGTTCTTTGGACACATCTACAGAATGGACAAGGGAAGACCGACCAATCAGGTATTTGAGACTTGGAAAACTACAGTGTACTGGCATCAGGACGTGAAGAAGAACCTGAAAGTAATGGGAATACAAGGAAGGGAAGTTTATAAGTCAAGAATGAAGAACACCAAGAGTTTCCAGGAAAATGTTAGATCCCAGACCCAAATACCATGGATGGAAGAGAGGAGGAGATTGCAGAGTGAAAGAGTGAAGGAGTAATGGATGAGAAAGATAGCCCAGAATCAGCTGAATCAAATTTATGTGGCCCATGTTGGCCAAAATGAAATAATAATAAAGTTGGTAATGATAGACATTTCATGGAAAAGAAATTAAGACAAACAATTTTATGCCAAGAAACTCTAATACAAAAACAACAAGATGTGTCCCTTTTCACTCTATTCTATGGTATTATGTAACAAATTACCCGTACCTGGTAAAGTTTTTCCATCCTTTTTCCATGTAATCTTAGCAGATCCATCTGCTGAGCACTGCATTTCAAAATCAGTTCCTTGGAGAAGATCTTCTCTCTCAGGGATACGAGAGTTTATCTTTGGTATATCTATTTAAACAATAAGTATCACTGAGAATATTCACTTAGGGCAATAAACATAAGAGAAAACAAATAAATTACTGCAAACAATATTTTTTAATTTAAAAAAAATAAATTTTAGGTTCTCCAGTCCGTCAAAATCGATTTATGAATAATGTAAATACATGTAGAAACTACCTGAAAAAGGAAACATAAGATAACAGAATTATACCTGAAAAAGAAACAACTTAATTAAAAATAGAAAAAGAAAGCAAACAAGATTGGTTGAAAATTATCAGATATAGTATTCCTTGCATTTTCCCTTAGGAAATATTGTTTAATAAGCAAAATCAAAGGTGCAGTTTGTCCATACATATGTCAAAGAACTATATCGATTCAGTTACACGTGAAAAAGAAAACATAATATGAGAACAGAATTATACCTAAAATAAGAAACAACTTAATTAAAAATAGACTGGCATGTTTTGTCCTTCAAAGAACCTCATCAGACTCTATCAATTCACACTAAGAAATGTTTAGAAATGTATAAACAATGATGTTTAAATTCTGTTTAAATCCTTAGATACTTGAAATTTGAAATTTATCTTAATGAAGTCCTCACTTCATTCTATGCCAGCTACGTAAATTGGCAATTTATTCTGAAAGACATGTCAAACTCCATGGTCTTTAACGAGGTGTTGTTCACAGGCAACAATCTCAACAGTGTTAAGATAAGTCAGTTCTTCCTTTTAGATCATTTTAAGGAGTAAAAATAAAATTTAACTTAAAAAAGACATTATAACTTGAAGTTGATGGTCATTATTGGATTGATTTATGCAGTTAAATGTTCACATATCTCCAATGAAGAACTTTGTAACCATCAATGGCGAAGCTATTAGTTAATTAATGGGTAGGCAGGAAATCTTAACTTAAAAGTTTCTTGTTGAGGAGTTCCATAAGTCGAGTTTTCTTGGTCGTAAAATGGTCAATCACAAGGCCCTTCAATACTTGATCACTCAACAATTCCTTCACAAGCATTTTCTCGATAGAAATGGTACTAAGACTGCTGAGTCTTTCATTGTTCATTGAATTACGCAAACATGTTTTTATCCTCTTCAGAGTGATCATACTCCTTAGAGAGGAAGCCGTGGCCACAGGAAATGTTTTTTGCTAGCGGCTTTACGCCGCACCGGCACAGATAGGTCTTATGACTACGATGGGATAGGAAAGGCCTAGGAGTTGGAAGGAAGTGGCAGTGCCTGGTGTGAAAATGGGAAACCACGGAAAACTATCTTCAGGGCTGCCGACATTGGGATTCGAACCCACTATCTCCCGGATGCAAACTCACAGCCGCGCGCGCCTAACCGCACGGCCAACTCGCCCGGTACAGAAAATGTTAATATTAAATGAATCAATTTTAACACTTCCTCATACACTGGTTCGAGGTCATTGAGGACAATATAATGTAAATCTTTTGAGGGGACAAATGTTTTTCTATCTCGGAATAAATGTTAATCAATTCATTTTCCAATCTTTCCCTATTAAAAAGGGATAAATGTTCATAAGACTGCTCAGTTCAATAACAGGGAAGCTCTCTTTGTAAACTATGAACTGATTTGGATCTAACAACTCAACAAACCGGATGCTTTCAAAATCGCCAAACCGTATTTCCATTTGCATAATTAAGGTGTCACCACCAGACAAAACACACGTATAACAAAAAAAGGTTCTTACTTTCGGAACAGGCTGTTAACCACGAATATCGTATATACCAAGAAAATTGAAATTTTCTCGCTACTTTACCATCAAAATACCAGTACTTAATAAGTTAATAACCAAATTAGGCATACATCTTTTGTATTTGGCTTCACACTTCTCTTCGTAAGTCCACGATGAGAACGGTTTACGTTTTAAAGAGTTCAAAAGACTCGTTAATTTCCCGAAGGGGGCCTACATCACATATCATTTCAACGCGATTTTCAACCGGACGATGTCAGTCTCGTTTTACGCAACTAACAGTCCATGTCTGAATTGTTACAAATAAAGCCAATAACCTAATGCACAGATTTCCCACTAATTCCAAAGAAAAACACACACTTAACAATTGGGTACCGGTACTTCATTGTCACCTTCGCGGTGGAAGTTACTACGCTCTCAAATAACACAGGAGGCTTGCCTCTCTGGGGTCTAGACCTTGCGGAGAGCGTAGTGCGGGCGGTAAACGTAACTTCCCTCCACCACCCCGCGCCAGTCAACAAGGTGACTGAAGGGAAATAAAACAAAAAATCCTGGGTGAGACAACTTACAGACTGCCTCCCTGTCAGAACAAGTGGTCTGCTGTCGCCATCTAGCGGGGCGATCAGCGAAGCACATCATCTGCTGTCCTCATGTAGCACATATCAAAGAGATTATTGTTAATTTAACACAATAACAACAGCAGATAAATTTGTTACGATATTTATGTTTAATCATATTTCTTAGGGTAGGCATTGCCTCAAATGACTCCAAGTAGTTTCGCCACTGGTACCCATCACATACGATGTTATTCATTGGATAATTCCAGTTCAGTAATATCATAACTACAAGTAAATGGGACATTTAATCAATATAAACACCCTTCTTGTGGAAAAATAAACTAGGCAGTAAATGCATTCCATAGAGCCCACAATCGTTAATATTGATAAACTCTCTGATTTGTTGGAAATGTTCAAAAAATTAAACTGCTCTCCTCAATAATTTACTTTATGCAGATAAAATGTT
Organism: Anabrus simplex; assembly: GCF_040414725.1. Lineage (NCBI taxonomy): Eukaryota > Metazoa > Arthropoda > Insecta > Orthoptera > Tettigoniidae > Anabrus > Anabrus simplex. Next base: position 1,177,951,772 of record NC_090265.1, on the reverse strand, counting down.
CTTAGTTGGAGCAGTTCGACATTCATACATATTTGTAAAGCCTATGTGTCAAAACTCTCTGGAACAAGTGAACGAGCACCAGGAAGTAATGGGCCAAGAGGTGAACTGTGATCACGACAAATTTCAGAACATACTCTACAGTTCTTACCCTCTGCTCTTCCTTCTATACCTAATGGGTGTTTATCGTATGTGACTACTTTTGATACTGAAAATGTATGTGTGATGTAAACAAAGAAAGAAATAGAGAAATGGCTTTGGAATAAAGGAGAAATTGAAGAAACTTACTAGGAAATGAATCTAGCAAAGAACTCAGCCAAGGATAACATGATGCCAAGCATAATTGGCGTTCATACAAATTTTAGTGAAAAATGGAAGGGTATGTATAGGTACTTTAAGGTAGAAACAGGTATCAAGAAGGACATTCCAGGAATCATTAATAAACAAGGGGAGTATATATGCAAGGATCTTCAAAATGTAGAAGTATTCAGTCTGCAGTATATAAAAATTGTTGGTTACAAGGATAATGTCCAGATGGAGGAGGTGACTAATACTAAAGAAGTATTAAATTTGATCTATGATAACAATGACCTTTACAGTCAGATACAAAAGTTAACAACTAGAAAATAAGCTGGAATTGATAAGGTTTCGGGGGATAAACTAAAGACAATAGGTTGGAATATAGTACCATACCTGAAGTACTTATTTGATTATTGTTTGCATGAAGGAGCTATACCAAATGAATGGAGAGTTGCTATAGTAGCCCCTGGGTACTATGAAAAGGGTGATAGACATAAAGCTGGAATTTACAGGCCAGTCAAGTTTTGGGAAAGCATTCTTTCTGATTATATTAGACATGTTTGCAAAATTAGTAACTAGTTTGGTAGAAGGCAATTTGGGTTTAGGAAAGGTTATTCCACTGAAGTTCAACTTGTGGGATTCCAGTAAGATATAGCAGATATTCTGGATTCAGGAGATCAAATGGACTGTATCGCAAATGACCTATCTAAGGCATTAGATTTCGTAGATCATGGGAGACTACTGGCAAAAATGAGTGCAACTGGACTAGACAAAAGAGTGACTGAATGGGTGGCTATATTTCTAGAAAATAGAACTCAAAGAATTAAAGTAGGTGAAGCTTTATCTGACCCTGTAATAATTAAGAGGGTACCGTATTTCACGGCATAATCGTCGCACTTTTTATACCAAAATTTTCGAAAAAAATTGTAGGGTGCGACCATTATACGATGAATATTTAATACCAGTATTTGTATTACTCAAAAAATGTATTTATAACTAAATTGTATTTGATACAAATTTAAGATGCACGTAATACTCGCGTTTATACATCAAAATAATTAAAATAGTCTAAAACAAAATTCATAATTTTTCGCAACAATTCGGTGAACGATTTTCCAACCTGAAAATAAAAATGAACGTATTAAGTTAATTTGTCATTAATTTGAGTATTAAAGTTAAAATATTACACTTGCAAAAAATTATCGCTTTGTTGTGAAATGCGGACTTACCGGTACGCAATTTATTCCAAATCTTAGGTGTCGCTATCGCAGGTTTCGCTATCTGATGCGCCGTCCTCGCCTCTGTTAATACCAGTATCAGATTCTTCGTCTCCCTGCCACACTGCGTCATCTTCGGAACCGTCTAGTGCATTCGAAATCCCAGTCCTTTTGAAGCTCTTGGAGACTAGTTCAGGTGGTATAAGATCCCAACTCTTCTTCACCCACGAGCATAACAAGTCCAAGGGTGGACGCCTGATATTTCCGGCGGGCGTCAATTGCTGATCGCCGCTCATCATCCACTCGTTGTAAAATCGACGTAAGTGGTCTTTAAAGGGTTTATTAACACATACGTCTAGTGGCTGCAAAGCAGATGTTAGGCCACCAGGAATGACTATCTGTCGTGTCTTATTTGTAGTGAGAATTTGCTTCACTTCGTTCACGAGATGACCTCGGAAACTATCTAAAACAAGCAGAGCTGGTTGTTTTAGTAGTGCACCAGGTCTTCTATTCCACACAGTTTTAACCCAGTCCAGCATGAGTTCTACGTCCATCCAACCCTTTGGTTGCACTCGTACATGAATTCCACGGGGAAACTGTATATTCTTAGGCATCGTTTTCCTCTTGAAAATGATGTAAGGCGGCAACTTTCTCCCGTCAGCTGTAATGGCTAGCATTGCCGTGCATCGCAACTTCTCACTACCGCTGGTTTTCATTAATACACTCCGTGATCCTTTTAGCGCAATAGTGCTGTTGCGAGGCATATCAAAAAAGATTGGAGTCTGATCGGCATTACCGATTTGAGAAAGCAAGTACGAAGTTTCCTTGCGCAAACGTATGACAAATCGGTGAAAATTTACAATCTTGTCCGTGTAATCAGCAGGCAACTTTTGGCTTAGTGTTGTTCTCCTTCGCACTGACAGATTGTGTCGTAGCATGAACCCCTTAATCCACCCACGAGTCGCCTTAAACTGAGTTACCGGTATGTTGTGTTTGCGCGCTACCTCCTGTCCCTTAATTTGTAACATTTCATATGATACACTGCAGCCATTGTTACGTATTTCACTGACGTACCTAAACACTTCTTCGTCAATTATAGGAAACTTCCCTGTTTTAGGACCTCTAAACGCGCGTCTAGAAGGGTTTGTGCTTTTTAGCTTGTTTTTTACTTTCCGCCAGTCACGCACCAACTTTTCACTCACAGAAAATTTTATTTCTGCAGCTCTGTTCCCGTGCTGTTCAGCGAAGGCAATTACGCTTAGCTTGAAGCCCGCAGAATAGTTTCTATATTTACCCATAATCGCTTATAAATGCTTCACACGTTAATGTTTTGCGATATAAATGACTTTCCGTAATTGTTCACTATTAAAACAAATTATTTCTGCAAACACCCAAAACACAAATTAAAAACTTGAATTCTCACGCACACATGTCTACAGTAAGCACGTAAATCTGAAACAAATAAATGCATCTGTGATCTGTCCATTCCAGAGCAGCCAATACTGTTAGGCAGCAAGGAAGCATGCAACAATTTATCAGTTTAGCTCATTGGTTGCGACACACTACTGCGCTTGCGCAAAGCTTGCAAACCGGAGCTCTAGCTAGCGCGGTGTAGATCTACTGTATAGTTGACTGTATTCCGAGACGTCAGTAACAAACATTAATTTTTTTCAATTTCTTTTAAACATACGGTAATTAGGTTAATATTTCTTCCCAGTTATTGATGATTTTACATTACAAGACTGACGAGTTTATAAAATAAAACTTTAATAGCATTGGCTAATAATTATCTTGACTGCTTGAATAAAAGTTTTCATCCCATGCCCGGACACGTATGACGTAGTAGTAGGTAAGATAAGAGTCTAGCGATGACAACTGAGACATCGTAAATAATTCGGCTGAATAATTCCGTGGAAATCTGCGTTATCGTCTTGGATTTTCTTCGTGCGCAATAACACAGGAGCCGGCCCCATGGTATAGGGGTAGCGTGCTTGCCTCTTACACGGAGGCCTCGGGTTCAATTCACGGCCGGGTCAGGGAATTTTACCTGTATCTGAGGGCTGGTTCGAGGTCCATTCAACCTACCTAGCCAGTATTTCCTGGCGACGTTGCCGATAAGCGATAACTTACAGCCTTACGTATTTCAAATGGGAACTCATAATATGTAGGTGGTGAATAAATAGTACACTGTCTCGCGACCACGTTGTCAAACTGCCGATAGCCTACCGGTAAGCATAATATGTAGGTGGTGAATAAATAGTACACTGTCTCGCGACCACGTTGTCAAACTGCCGATAGTCTACCGGTAAGCCATGCGTCGTACATATACCGGTATTATTTATTTATACGTTGTGCAACATGTCGCAAACGTGACTGTGTTGCCAAATTGCCCGTAAACCATACACGTATTTAAACTGCGCATTCATGTGCAACTTACGTTGCAGTTCCATTTACCTTTTAACCAGATTAGTGAACAAAATTTGGACGTGCGACGATTATGTAATTAAAGGTTTAAAGTCCGATTTTTGTATTGAAAATAAAGGATGCGACGATTACGCGGTGGCGACGATTATGCCGTGAAATACGGTAATTCCTCAAGGCAGTATTTTTGGACCTTTATGTTTTCTTATATATATATCAATAAATAAATGGCATATGGCCTCCGGAGAGGCCTGGTGCAGGTCTTTTTCTAATAGAAGGCCCATTAGGCAACCTGCATGTCTGTGAAGATGAGGGCCCTACCTAGGATGATTTCTAATGTTGAATACGCCACACACACCCAGCCCCTGAGCCATTGGAATTAACCAATTAAGGTTAAAATCCCTGACCCGGCCGGGAATCGAACCCGGGATCCTCTGAACCGAAGGTCAGTACGCTGACCATTCAGCCAATGAGTCGAACATATATATCAATGATATGAGTAAAGAAGTGGAATCAGAGATAAGGCTTTTAGCAGAGGGTGTTATTCTGTACAGAGTAATAAATAAGTTAAAAGATTGTGAACAACTGCAAAATGACCTCAATAATGTTGTGAGATGGACGGTAGGCAATGGTATGATGATAAACAGGGTTAAAAGTCAGGTTGTGAGTTTCACAAATAGGAAAAGTCCTCTCAGTTTTAATTACTGCATTGATGGGGTGAAAGTTCCTTTTGGAGGTCGCTGTAAGTACCTAGGTGTTAATATAAGGAAAGATCTTCATTGGGGTCATCACATAAATATGATTGTAAATAAAGGGTACAGATCTCTGCACATGGTTATGAGGGTATTTAGGGTTTGTAGTAAGGATGTAAAGGAGAGGGCATATAAGTCTCTGGTAAGAACCCAGACAGAGTATGGTTCCAGTGTATGGGACCCTCATCAGGATTACTTGATTCAAAAACTGGAAAAAATCCAAAGAAAAGCAGCTCAATTTGTTCTGGGTGATTTCCAATTTTTAATTTAATAATGAAGCATATGTAAGAAGCATACCATCCATCTCACAACATTATCGAGGTCATTTTGCAGTTGTTCACAATCTTTTAACTTATTTATTACTCTGTACAGAATAACACCATCTGCTAAAAGCCTTATGGAAGCATACGTAATGGTCTCATATGACATTACCAATATGTACTCAAGCATCCCTATAAATTATACTATAAATATTATAAAAACAAACCTTTCCAAACACAGTAACTTAGCAGGCAAATCGCATAGTTAGCTTGAATTCATACCAGGTCTATGAATTGGGCATGAATTATACAGAACACACGATAAAATAATACAACATGAGCTCAAGAGGAATGTTAATGAAGCGACATGAGTAAAGGTCTCGGCCGCACACAGCAAACATTCACATACACACACATGAATCCATGTCACCTTCTGTTCTCAAAATAAACATAGTGGATCGGTAAATGAACATACCAAAAGAAGCATGTAAAAGTAAAGTTAACACACAAATAAATTAGAAACACATGTAATGAGGGAAGCCTTTCTAACCAAACCATGGAGAGCACAGAACGAAGCAATAATAAAACCAAGAGAAGATTAAAGAAAATAAATACCTCAATTGCATAAGCAATTAACATTCTCGAAAGGCCGAGATATGTACAGACATCTTGAATCGGTTAAAATATCTTTTATATGCCATAAAGGCGACTTGGAAATCCAATCCTTCCATCTTCTCAAGTCAAAAAAATCTCTACACTCCCCCAACCAGAAAGATAACCCAACAAGACGGAGCAGAAAAGAAATGCTTTGATCTATGCTAACGTATGAGATGCCATCTATCGGAATAAGGAAAGATTACATAGTGGTAACAACACATGATGGGAAAGAGTACTAGTTCATAGGTACAAGAGTTCCCTAGGAACATGAAGACATCAGAAAAGGCAAACGTACCATAAAATGATATGGTGTGGTTGAAATATTCTAAGTGCCCCCTCAAAAACGAATTCTGTCTTGCTGATCAGACAAGGAGAATTCATTTTACTTGAAGGCTGTAACTTAAACTAAACGTGCACCCAAAACTACAACTAAACTTAATGCTAAGGGAATACCGGTACATGATTACAGTACAAAGGTGAGTACATATTTGAGAATATACGTTTTCCTACAGAAACACGTGTAGACGCAAGTGTCCTATCACTAAGGTCAACACAAGGAAACGATGAAGAGCAGAGACCTTTAAGACCTGAAGTGTGTTACAGTCCAGTAAAGCGTATAAACATGTGCATGTCGAATACGATCATTCTTCACTTTCTCCATATATTACGATTCGACTCCTGGCTTTCCTTTTGTCGTTATTAATCTGTGTTATTCATGTCAAATTCATAGACCTGATATTAATTCAAGCTAACTATGCGATTTGCTTGCTTCTGTGTTTTTTGGTGTTGGAAACACTCCGTCTCTTTAAGATGGACCACTTTCTGGTTCATACTGTCTGAGCTCGAGAGCGGTTGTTTATTTTGTTATGTGTTGTGCGTTGACGTTCTTATATGTCCCTCTATTCGGCGACCTAACCTCTTGGTCTATGTGTGAGCGTGGGTGGTTCTGACGTTTGAGTCCGTGAAACCTTTTGTGTCTAATTTATTTATTGTTCGTTTCACATTGCTGTCATTGGCTTTCTTTACCTGTTTTCTACTTTAATTTGTTTTGTTCTTTGCTGGGCGCCTTCTGTGTTATTTTAGTTGTTTTGCGTGAAACCATGGTAACTTCCCCTTTTCTCTTTGCATTTATTTTATGAGTATAAATGAGCTCGGTGCACTCTTCCCTCTTCTCCTGTTTTAAGCTCTTTTACTTAATGATATTGTATTCTCGGGGGACGTGATTTTTATTGTTGAGAGTTTTATGTCTTATCTGATGAATTGAAAGGGAGAATGTTATGATTAGGTACTGTTACTCCCTAAACTTATGACTGTTTAGACCCGATGTGCTACAAAGAAATGTTTTGTACCCATCTGAATTCATATTCTTCAGTTAATTAATATAGATGCCAAGTCCTTATTCCAAACTTTTCGTCACGTCTTTTATGAAGGTAAGCGTGTGTGAAGGTGCTGTAATCAATGAGTATGATGTATTTTGATTATGGGCCACATATTATTAATATTAGCTATTTGATTTTTGGCCCCCTTGTTTTACCTATGCAACCTTTTGTTTTGATTTCCTCTCCATAATAAATTTAAGTTCTTTCCCTTATTACCGATATATTTTTATTTCTTTGCGTCTCTTATATGTTTGTTGTCTGTAAGAGGCTTGGGTCCAGTTCCTGGCAGTTTTTTGCTAGTTTTGACCAAATCCACTGCACTGGGTCTTCGTCGTGTTCCTAGTGTCAGTTCAATTGGTAGCAGAGCGTGGTTGCACTTTTCACAAACGTCACAGGTTCTGACATACTCACAGCCATCTTTCTTTAGGCTCAGCCAATAGTAATTTCGAGCAATTTTATGAAATGTTTTTAGCTTCCAAGGTGCACTCCCAAATATGAGTCATGGTAATAATTCAGAATCATAGTCCTCAAGGCATGGGGAATAAACACTTTCGAGGACTTGTTTCGAGGACACTTATGGCACAAGAGACCCTTCTTAATTTCAAAAGACTCGTAGCTGTGGTTGTTCATGGAAATTACGTCCATTATCTTAACACACTCGTCATCTTGCCTTTGGAATTTGCCTATATCCATAAAGCTCCAGGGGTAATTTTGAAGAACGTTGACCAAAAGATTAGAACCAGAACTACATTCAACGTTATCATTGGGATTTTCCATGCCATCAAACATGCGCGACAGACAGTCAGCCACAACGTTGTCCTTAGCTCTCACATGCACAACAGTAAATTTATAAGATGACAAGCAAAGTATCCAGCGGGCCGTTCTCCCTAACTTTTTTATGTTTGCGCTCATCCAAGATAAGGCCTGATTATTGGTGTGAATCCAGAAATGACGGTGTTCTAGATAGGAGTGAAACTTTTCAACCCGGAGAAAGTATCCTTATGTACTAGACGGATCAAGTTCTTGGGACACATCATCTCTGATTCTGGCATCTCTGTAAATCCCGACGGGGTGAAATGTATCTGCGAGTTTCCTAGACCTAAGAATGGCGGTGGTATCCATAGATTTCTTGATATGGTTGGGTTCTACTGTAGGTTCATCCCAAACTTCTCTGACATTTCTGCCCCTTTGAATCTGTTGAAAAGAAAGAATACTCGTTTCTGTTGGGGTGATGCTCAAGAACAAGCTTTCAGCAAACTCAAGGATGCCCTCTGTCAGGCTCCAGTCCTGCACAGTCCTGATTTCGGTAATGACTTCGTCCTTCAGTGCGATGCTAATGACATTGCAGTCTCTGCCGTCTTGAACCAGAGGTTAGAGAATGATAGTCTGGCTCCTATTGCATACTTCAGCAAGATGCTACATGGTTCAGAATTAAGCTATTCTAATTATGAGAAAGAATGCTTGGCTGTCGTTCTCGGTGTGGAAGCAAATTTGAAATAACTGACTTCATTAAATTATTGAGCTTTGTTTCGAACAATAACTATTTCACCTTCAACAACAAAATTTACCATCAAAAGGGACTGGCAATGAGAGATCCTCTTTTGGGCATTTTACGTAGATAACATTTTTATGGATAATCTAGAGGATGACTGATGATCGACTAACAAAAAGAATATGAAATTTTATTCAATCTAAGGCAACAGCTTGATCCATAGAGCGTTCAAAATTCCTCTTTCTAACGACAGCCGAAAAAAAAAAGAACTTCAATATATTAAAGAACTGGCTAAACTTAATGGCTACAAATCAGACATGGTTAATAAAATTATAAACAAAATCAAGATAAAAAACTGCAACTAATTTAACCCCTGAAAGACCTAAAAAAATAAAAAAAACACTTTTGCTGCTTTTACCTTCACAAATCCAGCTCTATATCAGATCACTAACCCAATTAAGAAACATGGAGTCAACATTGTGTTTAAAACCCGTAATACAAACAGAAATATATTCTTTAACTCCCGTACAGTAAATTCAACACATAACCGATACGCAAATTCAGGGATTTATGGACTCAAATGCACCCACTGTAAATTTTCTTATGTGAGGCAAACTGGATACAGCTTCCAAACGAGATACTTAGAGCATTACAATGCATTTAAGCACAACAAATACTCTGCTATGAGTATTCATATGAAAGAAACCAGGCATAGCTTCACCACTATAGACCAGGAACTTCAGATCTTAAAGATTATTAATAAAGGTAGTTTAATGACTGAATATGAAAACACTTTTATATTTTTAGACCAGCACTTCAATAAGAATCAAAATCTAAATGACATCGTAGAAACAAAGAGCTCGGTCACTGAGCAAATTCCTAACTTATTGTCATCTCTTAACATAAACATAAAAATCTTTTAAAAATCTTCAACTATAAACTATAAATCCAGCATTAACCCGCGAGTGGTCGCTAGCCAAAATGTAACACGAATGGTCGCACGTGAGACTTTCTCTCCCATTAAATAAATGACATTTTTCACATTTTTGTGGGGTGTAAGGCTGAAATTTACTATTGAAATGGAACGCAAGTTCTAACTTATATATTTTAGATAAAATGAAATGATTAGCTGTGAGCGAGAGACAGATGGAGTATGGCTTTTAACGCCGGGAGTGTCCAAGGACAAGTTTGGCTCCCCAGATGCAGGTCTTTAGATTTGACTCCCGTAGGCAACCTGTGCGTTATGATGAGGATGAAATGATGATGAAGACGACACATACATCCAGCCCCCGTGTCAGCGAAATTAATGAATTAAGGTTAAAATTCCTGACCCCGACGGGAACCGAACCCGGGACTTCTGTGACCAAAGGCCAGTACGCTAACCATTTAGGCATAGCGCCGGACATGATTAGCTTCTTATTAAAGACACACATTGCTACTTAAAATAACATATGCAATGTACATAAAAATAACTTCCGTCCTGAAGTTGTAAAAAATAATATCTCACACATGCATTATATGTAGTAATATTTAGGTACAAAGCAAGGTTTCTGAACACAATAACATTTTCAAAAACAAGATGTGCTCATAATACAAATACTATCGCGTACAACAGGAGTAAGTTTCTTGCTCCACTTCAAAATAACACCGTCATTAGTCGCGCGATGAGAGAAACCCTCACACAGCGCACATGGACACATAGGAACCTTTGTTTTGACTAGGATACGGGGTGCTTACCCTTTAAATGTGAATCGCTCTACTCACGACAGATATAAAGGGAACAGTCACCTCCTTTTCATCAGTGTGAAGTAATATCACAATAAAGAATAATGTGAGAGAAAATCTCATATAGCAACCACTCGCGGGTTAATACCCCTATATCAACAGCAGCTAATATCCCGTCACCTGGCCATAGCCCTTCCCCTATGCACACCAACAGCGATCTTAATGCCCCGCCCACCCCTCTTCAAGTGATAAAAATCATTGTTATCCGTATTGAAGATACTGAATGTGGGATGTTAAAAGGTTTGTTTTTTTCACCTATTCAATACATATAAATTTTATAATTTAGGAATTTATTGTAGATTCCACTTGAGACATGTTTCGCCCTTCATTGAGGGCATCATCAGTCAAAATATTACCTCAAGGTAAAAAATCAGGTAACTGGTTAGTGGTAGACATGTACAAATTAATACATATTATTAACAACATACAAAAATTAAGTATGGGAAATAGTTGCACAAAAGTGATGGTTTATATGTATTGAATAGGTGAAAAAAAAAAAAACCTTTTAACATCCCACACCCCTCTTCACCCGACACATTCTCCGCCAACAATGACACACCCCTACAATACGAGGAGTAGAGGTAAAGTGACAGTCAGACCACCATATACAAGCAATGCTGCTGGACATCTCTTCGAAAGTCTAAAGGGTAAGTATTAAGAAGATAAATTCTGCTAGTATACAACCCCAATTATAACAACTCACACACTTCTTCATCTTATTTCACAGACTTCAACGCACATCACAAGCCATTTCATTTACACCTAAGAATCCAGTTGAACTCCTCTTCAGACTTACATGGATGCTAACTTCATAAGCTCTATGACTTAGGCAGCATACTGCATATTTAAAGAGAAGATGAAATAATCTGTTATATGAATGAGACCTGTTCAAACATCCTCTACTAGCTATCTTGCCATCTAACCAGCATCTTCACTTTGAATATTATTACTTGTTTCAATAAAGGAAAGATTTTAATCTTTTAATCCACAAATTATTTTAAGCTAAACATATTGATTTCTTGTATATACTGAAAAATCTGTGTAAATATTTTGATTTCCTTTTGACTTCGATTGCCAACCCAGTATCAACATTATGAGTATTAATATTATTTTATAGTATCTCCATTAGATGGAAACACAAATATGATATCCCATTAGATCTTTAAAACAGGATTAACCAATTCAATCCAAATAGACCACAATGTTCTTATACATCAATGAAATGATTGTAAACGATTAGTTTTCAAGAATAGTTTTAATATAACATCCACTTCAGAACTCTGACTTAGAGTATGGAATTTATGGCTGATGATGCCTGCGATGACAGGTGAAACATGTACCATTACAACCTTAATAGAATGATTGTATCATAGTCTTAAAGACTTTAAAGTATTGAATAGTTGTTTTTCAATAAATTAATGTAAAAAAAAAATATTGAATTTCAGTATGGTCTAATAATGAGATTAATCACTTGTTATAAGCGGTATGTTCCGAGCTGTCAGTGGAGAGATGGCGTGGAATGACATCAGTAGACAAATAAGTTTCAGTGTGTCTTTGAAAGTAGGAAAGATCACAATATGAAGATAAAGCTAGAATTCAAGAGGACAAATTGGGGCAAATATTTGTTTATAGGGAGGGGAGTTAGGGATTGGAATAACTTACCAAGGGAGATGTTCAATAAATTTCCAATTTCTTTGCAATCATTTAAGAAAAGGCTAGGAAAACAACAGATAGGGAACCTGCCACCTGGGCGATTGCCCTAAATGCAGATCAGGATTGATTGATTGATTGAACAATCTAATAGCTTATAAACAAATGAGTGAGGCCAGTGTATGTATAAGCGTACTGAGAACATTAATATTTCAATAACCATTCATACTGACACAAGTTGCACATTGCTGTTAATTACTAGGATATCATTACATTTGATGTAGTACATAAATATATCATCATTTACACGGTTCCCATAAATTAAAATTTAGAACTGAGGACTTTTTTTGCTTGTTGGTAATATACACACAACAAACATCCTTGCCTCTTGACAGAGAGCGTATGTCCTGCTGATTAATACATACAAGGGAGAAATTTTAAAATTGCATTTCCTTCTTATCCTGGACATGACCAACTAATAAACCTTTTATTTTTAAATTCTGACCAAAATACAGACTAAACTCTTATTTTACTTATATAGGTAGCATCAGGGATTACAATACAAAATATTGTAAATCTTCCAATGTTTCCTCCCCTATTCTATAATGTATAAACAATTGAAGCATGCAGCCGAATAAGGGACTATGTTAAATTTTTACCCATGTTCAGTGTTTGGCGGAGTAAAGTCTGTCAACACAATTTCCATACGTTATAGTAGAGAATTAGCTTGTGCACAACAAGGGCTATGTCCTCACTTGCCTACCACCAGGCATACTGAAGCTCTCCGACCTTTTCAAGCTCATAACTCAAAACACGCCGGGTGTAACATAGACCCTTATTCAGCTACACGCTTCAATTTTGAGTTCAATTTGCTGCACAGTGATTGCAAGATTAGACACCCATTAATTCTAAAAATAAAATAGCCTCATTTTGACCCTCTATTTCTATCCTTGCAACATTTTTCTCACCTTCTCTATCATCAGTACTCTTCTTATTCCTCTCTCACTTGCCACTGTATAAAATCAACTCACAAAAAGCATAATGCCACAATATTTATATCTTGTGACATTCTAATCCAATATGTGCATTCTTTAGCATTGCTCTTTTGTTTTATTTCTTATTGGCTGAAATAATGTAATTAAATGAAATAATGGATAACAAGTATTTATTTCTATATCATTAATAAATATTGAAGGTTCATACCATTTACTTTCAAATTGAACATCTTTTGAGAACTTCCAGCACCATTAGTTGCCTGGCAAATGTACTCTCCAGCAGATGAAGGCTGCACATCATGTAAGATCAGGGTGCTGAAAATTAATAATCAGATTTTACCAGTATATAAATATTAATTTAGAATATAAAAATTATAACAGTCACAGCATAGTAAACTTTCAAATTTAATACATGAAACTGTATTTTTAAATAAACACTAAGTTCTTAATTTTAACAGTCATGCAATCATTACTTAACACTATCTATTGTTTATCTGCCTTTCTTCTTATCATAATCTCTCCATTCATGATTGATGATCTGTTAATGGTCTCTGAGTGAGTGTAAATACCTGCCATCAATGAAGTATTCCTTTCAAATATCTATGGAGATAGACTGCTAATAAACTTATTTTCCCAGATATAAGCCTCTTCATTTAAAGTAGATAGAGCAATGTACCTCTTCCTTGCCAAGCCATTTAATTTAATTAGATAACTATATGCCTTTAAGGACTGAACATGGCCTGAATCTTAATGAAAAAAAATGGAAAAGACTAGACAAACAAGTGATGGGGGATCTGCCACCTGGTGACAGCTCTAAATGCAGATCAATGGTGAATGATTTAATATCAAAAATATAATTTTTGGTCCTATTGAAACAAAATTTGCAATCAAAGATAAAGGTAGGGTTTTCCACCTGTTCAATACTACAAAATAGTGGAATTATTAAAACATAACATTTTTGTTGTCATTTTTGATACCAGTTTCAGCTACTTTATTTGTCATCATCAGCCTAGGAGATAAGAAGGCTCTCTTTATATACATACATATGTTATAAATATTTTAATGTAGCTATCAATCTCCTAGGCTGATGATGGCAAATAAAGTTGCCAAAACCAGTACCAAAAATGACAACAAAAATGTGATATTTTAATAATTCCACTATTTTGTAGTATTGAACAGGTGGAAAACCCTACCTTTATCTTTGATTATAAATGGTGAATAATTCATTAATTGATCGATTAATCAATTGATTGATGGTGTTCAGTTCTTCTGTGTTTTTATTAATGTGTTTAAGTTGTTCTGACAGATTTGTAATGAACTACTGAAAGGATTAATGGTGTATAACACAATGAAACTATTTTCTCAAACAAATATAAAATTTTGGATAATCAGTTCTGTATATTCGACCAAGTACAGCTGGGGCAAAATAAATATAAACTAGGAAAATGTGCAATGGTCATTAATGAATTATTCTGTCTATTGAAGGATAGGATGGTATTCACAACAATGTAAATGAATACATAATTTTAACTGAAAAGATAACATAGAAAATGAATAGGAAATTTGCAATGTGGGTTAAAAATATCATATCAGTGTAAAAAGTCAAGTAATGTCCACAAATTTGCCTATGTCCTACATAGCTCAGGGGTAATGCATGTATCTGTGTATACATGTATGTATCGCAGGACTTGCGGTTCAAATACTGGTACAGTAAAATGCAATTATAACGAACACAAGTATAACGAAATGTTCAGAATAGCAAAATTATTTTTAGGCCTCTTCCCTTTTCCCTATTTAATGTGCGTTAAAATATTTTGTTGTAACGAATTTCGAACTTTCAGTATAACAAATTAAAATATAGCCTTTTTGGTCATATTTAACATCTTTTTTCCTGCAAAATATAATTGAAATTCATCCTTTTTTAATCGCCGCATATTTCGCACATGTCTCTATTCAGCTAATACCAGGCAGCACACTCTATACAACACACAGGCGAAACTACTAGGGTTGGGCACTATGTCCCTGTTTCAGCACATTGTGCCGGTGCACAGTTATGTTCCGCTGGTCCAGAACACCGAGTGTCAATTGTTCCAAAACATTCTCAAGTGAGACGAAGACACTGACTCGCTGTCCCATCAGAAGCACCACTATGCACTGCCCTTCGCCTACTAGCTGAACTGTGCAGTGGGTGCACGGGACGCAGGACTGTAACTACGCAGTGTAGAGAGAACTTTGAGAGGCAACATTACATGCTCCGCGCCAGCGGGAATGTGCCTGTATGGAACGTGCTGTGTGGTGTCTGCCTGTGTGTAGTTATGGCCATGTCCAGCATAAAGCTGCACGGAACATGAACGAACAGTCGGAACACTGAAATTCGCGCCCAATAATCACGTTTAAAGGCTGCTTTTAGGTTAAGATTTTTCCGGTCAATATGAAATACACATAACATGGTTACAATGGCAGTGCAGGTGTTTAAAAGTAACTAATTCAAGATTATTTTCACCAGTTGAATGTATTGGCCTGTATTGTGAGTAATTAGGGCCAGGATAAAACTTCACGGCACGTGAGAAAGCAGTCGGAACTCTGAATGAAATACTCACCCAAAAAATCATGTCTAAATCTTCTTTTTAGGATAAGAATGTTTTCATTCATTCTGAAATATACCTGTCACGATTACACTGGCAGTACAGGTGTTTACAAATGTCACAATGTTATTTTCACCAATTAAAAGTATACTCGTACAGTTGAAGAAACATTCATCAGTGCTCTATTCACGTACACAATATACAAGCGGAACACGAAAATAAAAACTGTGGGATGTTTAAGTTTGAAATGTCTTGTCATTGTGCCGGTTGAAGGTCCCGTTGCAGACAAAAGAACATAAATTGCATTTCACTCCATCTGGTTTTCTTCCAGTAAAAAAAGTCCTGAACAGGACTCCGATGCGACATTATGCAAAGTTTACTGTCTTTCGTACGGTTTAATTACTTTCATGCTGTTATGCTCTTTGCACTTCGAATTCCTTCCCTCTCAACTTCCATTTGCCTTCTTTAATATTTCAAAAGTTTCCCTCAACACTTTCTCGGGGATTGACGTTAAAAATTAATTTGGACTTTAAGGAAACTTTTAAGCCCAAGAAAAACATAGGTCATCATTTTGGAATTAGAAATATAACTGGATGAAAACACTGTTGTACTTTCGTGCTGTTATGCTCTCTGCACTTTGAATTCCTTTCCTCTCAACTTCCATTTACTTTCTTTAATATCTCGAAAATTTCCCTTAACACTTTCTCGGGGATTAACGTTAAAAATTAATTTGGACTTTAAGGAAACTATTAAGCCCAAGAAAAATATAGGTCATCGCTTTGGAATTAAAAATATAACTGGATGAAAACATTGTTGCACTTTTGTGCTGTTATGCTCCCTGCACTTCGAATTCCTTCCCTCTCAACTTACATTTACTTTCTTTAATATCTCGAAAATTTCCCTCAACACTTTCTCGGGGATTGATGTTGAACATTAATTTGGACTTTAAGGAAACTTTTAAGCCCAAGAAAAATATAGGTTATCGCTTTGGAATTAAAGATATAAATGGGCGGCATACAGTCGGTATCGACAGTCAGACACAGCCAAGGCCAACTAATCTATCTAGTGCGGCCCTGACACAGCACGTTCGGTACAGGCACATTCCAGCTGACGTGGAGCATGTCATGTTGCCTCTCAAAGTTCTCCCTACGACGCAGTTACAGTCCTGTGTCCCGTGTCCTGTGTCCCGGCACTCTGTACTGAAACACTCCACCTCAAGCTCCTAATGTTGCGGAACAACTGAATGTTCCGGTCTGCCCAACCCTAGAAACTACCCGATTAAAAATCAGGGGAAGGTAAGCAAACGCATTACAATTCTGATGAGCGGGTTGCCTACCCAACAGCACATGAAGATTATTTTATTAAGATTTGGTGTACCAGTACTGAACATCATTACGTAGGATTAATTTTTTATACATAAAATGCAAATTAAAGCCAATTTTCTATTAATAAAACTATCTTCAAATATTGGGGTGCGCAGATTGGATTACAGTATTTGCGTTTACAGGACACAGTTCAGGTAGAAATTTTCCATACAAGTACAGGATTGGTTGAGCTGGATATCAATTTCAAAGTAACAAATACGTAAGAAGTAACGCTACTGGCTGGGTAGGAATGCCACATTTACAATCAACCAATGAACGTTACGGTTTCGCATGTCTACACTCAGTACTGCATTTCGTTTATTCACGTCTCATGACGCATACATTATTTATCTTTTGTTTGTGAAGCAACGTGTGTATTAGTGTGTCAGTTAACTCTTTCGCCAATATGGATGAAAAGAAGCGAAAGCAGTTTTCTTTAAAATAAAAATGTAACACACTTCGGGCAGTGGAGAAAGGAGAAATCAGCTTACTACTAGCTTACCAGTACAACTAATAATAAAATAAAGTAAAACATAACTACACAACAACAAAAACAACAACAACAAGAGTACAACAAGTAATTCAATGGAAAGAAAATATTACAAGAAATACTACTAGTTTAATATTCTAAATCTATCATCATAATATACGAATTCACGCATAACTTAAATATTTCCAGTGCTTAACACTGTGGCAGGTTGATCTTACTACTAGCTTAACATTACAATAACAATAAACTAAAGTTAAAAGCATAATTATCTAACAACAACAACAACAACAACAACAACATGAGTACGACAAACAATTTCCTGGAAAGAGTCTACTGTGAGAAATACTACTACCGGTAGTTTAATATTCTAAATCAAGCAGAAAATCACAAATTTGGTGTCTGTAATTTACAACTTTTAGGTTTCACTTTACACTAGCACTAAAGATCTTCTTAGATGAATTGATACCAGAAGGGAATGTATCAAAGACTGCTGCAGGTAATTTATTCCAATCACTTATGGTCCTGTTTATGAAGGAAAACTTGCCTACATCTGTATTCTGGTTTCTGGCCCTAATTTTATGCAAAAGATGTAAAGAATTAAATAATTTTGATACAGTAAAGTACCAGTAAAACTAAATTTTGGGGACCTCAGAATTTAATTTGTTATACTGAAATTTTGTTTTACTGAAATAAATCAATTCTTAAAAACTCGCCCCTTGCTAAACCTGTTGAAGAATCTACATTATTTCATCATGAATTTACACATCAAGAAGTTTCTCAAATTTTACCCTGTACTGGTACGTTCTGACCTTGACTTATATTTTGAAAAAATCTGTGATTTTCTTCTGAACACTCCCAGACACAAACGAATATTCAAGGCCGTCAGCAACCACTGCACTTGAATTTAACACAGATTCTGGCACATCACTTCGTGACAGAAGAAAATCCTGAAGACTATGTGCCATGTTTGTTGCTTGCACAAGCGTCAAACTCTGTTGAACACTTTGAGGCAAATCTTCCTCTTCCTCCTATAGTATTGTAAGCAGTAGTGTTAAGCACTGGAAATACTTAAGTTGTGTGTGAAATTGTATATGATGGTGCTGGATTCAGAATGTTAAAATAGTAGTACCATCAAATGGGGTGATTTTGGACAGTTTTATTTCCATCTTAACTCATGAAGGGAATCATAAATTGTATTGTTTATCATCCTATTAATGAGGAATATATCCAATTAATACAATACCCTACAAACAAGAAATATATGCCAACATATGTGTTCCTGAGAAAACAGAAAGCTTTTTAAACTGCTGTCTGTTGTTTCAAAGCGTATTACATGATTTCAGACACAAATAGTCCTTTATTTTAATTCTACGTCCCTTCTGCTTTAGTGTTATGATATTTAAAGTGTTTTGAGGGTGTCCAGAATAGACATAACAGTCTACAACAAAAATGTATGTATGATGTAAAGAAATGCAGTGCATTTGTTTTGAAATGGCCATCATAAAATAGAATCTAATTTGTAAACTATTCACTAGACATAAGACATGAATACAGTATATAGACATCATTAGAAGCTTGAAATTTATCCATACCAGCCCTAATGATCATATACCCAACATTCTTGATGAATACTTATAAAACATACATACACAGTTCACCACAAAGTACTAACATATGAACAGATGTTAGTTACATAACATGCATTATACAGCCACACCTTACAAAAATGCCCTTGTAAATGTAATTTTGCCAATGAATGTTAAGATATAAGTGTTCCTATCCATGGAGCCAATTGCTTAGAATGGTCAATCAAAATTAGGTGGAAGTACTCCAACAACAAAATTCATTTACCATCAAAGGCAGTAGTGAAGTCTGTATAATTCATTATGCCAAATAGAAATACATTACATCAGTTGCCAGAAAGGTATCAATGTTAGATGAGAAGAAATTTACACAATTGCCAGAAGTTTTGCTCCATGTTCATACCTGGAATGAGTATCACCTTCTAGCACATTCTGAGAGCTACTGTACCAGAAGTATTCTGCTGGGGGAACTGAATCAGCATTGCAGACTAGAGTGATGTCTTGGCCTTGATTTGCTACCACTTCTTTCTCTGGTGATTCAAAAACAGGTGGAACTAAAATCATAAAGAAGAAATGACAGATTATAATTAAATGTTGAAGGTGAATGTTGTATATTGTATTGTAACTACCCCATATGCTAAAATAGCACAGGGCTATTCAATGAGTTGTGATGTTTTGAAGGAAGTGAAAGCCCTTTATTTTGTGTGACGTCAGGCAAGAACTAATGGTTAGAGCCCTGCACGGATAAACAAAATATTATCCACATCCGTGGATACTGTAAATATTTAACTATATTACACCCAAAGTATTGAAATGGATTGATCTGTTAACATAATACAGCAGGACTAATACCACAGTCACAGGTTTATGGGGGATTTCTTCTTGCGACAACTACCGACATAATTAGCAGTTCCCTTTCGGAAATTTCATTCCTTCCTTCCACCAATTGTGGGTAGAAGCCAGTTAGGCTTAAGTCATATTTACAGCTTTATGGTCTCAAGGATCTTTATATATCACCCTTCTCCCATACCAATGTCAAGATTAGCCTTACCTCAAGCAAACATAAAGAGTATACCCGAGTTAAAATCAATAAACTTCATTATTTAGAAATTATCAGCAAAATTATCCACACTGCCATACAGTTTGCATCCACCAAGATACTAACTTCTCAGAAATCCATGGATATCCACATCCATACAAGGCTCTACTTTTGGTAAGGTGATGTGAGTTAAGTCTAGGGTATTAGTAGGTTAAATGTAGTGTCTAGGCAACAACAATAATAGTATCATAGCATGTATACTCACAGTATTATGGCCACTTACTAAGCGGAGTGACCATGCATGTCAATGCACTACAGCTGTGGAACCAAATGAGAACCCATTGAAAATTTGCCGGCAATACCTGTTCCACGTGTCTCTACAATTTGATGATCCATCACAAAATTATTTCTGCAGTCTATAAAATTGTTAATTTGACTAAGTGTCAGGTACAGTAGACATGCTTTATAACTCTGTCACTGAGTAACCATGGCCTTTCTAAGAATTTGAAGGGTCACATCCTCACTATTCCAACTCGAATAACATTTCCTGCAGAGTTGGAGCTCAGAAGTATACTATGGTCGACCTTGCAATTAGCTCAAGAGAGTAGGCCTAATGATTTGAAGCCATTCTGCAGATTTGAGAAATGTTTCTGTACAAGCTAGTAGAATGACATTCTGTCTTCACTATTTTCCAAGAACCACTGACATTACACAGAAGCACTGTGCAATCGACTGCCGCAACTAGTGATGTAAAATAAAGATGCGGACATTGAAGGTCGAAATGACAAGGTAGGGATGACGGGAAGCAGCGTGGTAACAGTTGTAGCTGTCAGTGGTGTTCATTACTGTTAGGTCGCGAATGCAAGACAACCTTTGATTTTTCACATCAAATTCTGAGAAAAAAACATAGTCTTGGTTTCAGAGAAGTGTGGTATATACTGTAAAAGTACCTCACTTATCGCATCACAAATTTTCACTATTACCGCTTAGTATGATCACATTTTTCCTAGCCCTGAAAATGTTATTTGTCATCCCTTGTGAAACAAACATGATTTCCAACGTGGGTCAGAGCTGTCACCACAGTTGCACGATTAAGGGAAAAGTCCTTGAATTCCTGAACTAGCCTTAGGAATGTTCAGTTTTGATTGCTGGTTAGCACTGAGATTGCTGAATAACACAGTGAGCTTGTTTGTGCTTGTATTTCAAATTTCCATTTATAATTACAAGTTAATGAAGATAAAATTAAAATCTGTCAGAAAGTAGACTGGAATCTGCATCCTAGAGATTGCAAATGTTGAGACTCGCACCTTCAAGATTTGACTCGATCAATCGAGTTGGTCAAAGTTTTGTCGGATTCAAAATGGGGTCCAAAGTTATTCCTGGCAGTCACACATGCTGAAGTGTAACCTCCAATTCACTGGAGAAAATAATGTTTAATAACCTACTGGTCTGAAATAAAAGGCTCCTACTAACATTTGTTTCAGAAAGAGTGTGGTCTGCAATAAAACTTCGATATCCTTATTTGACCCTGTGCACGTTTTCGTATTTGTTGTCTGGTGTTTTTCACACCTTTCAGTGCACTGTTATTTTATAAGCCCCAGTAGGAAAGATTTTTCATATTTGTTCTCTCGTGTTTTTCACACATTTCAATACTTTACTCTCATCTTTACAAATGGTAGGATTAGATATAGTTTTATGTAAGTCAGCTAGTAGGCGAAGGGCAGTGCATAGTGACGCTTCTGATGGGATAGCGAGTCACTGTCTTGGTCTCACATGAGAATGTTTCGGAACAATTGACACTCGGTGTTCCAGAACAGCAGAACATAACTGTGCACTGGCGCAGTGTGCCAAAACAGGGACATAGTGCCCAACCCTAGTTATAAGGGATTAAGTGAAACTCTACATTGACTCACATTAGCGCTCGTAGTGGTAGTAAAAGGCAAACTGCTACTCTAATCAACTGGATAACGATGATTAAGAAAAGGATTGTAATTTTTAGGAATAAATAAAGAATAAATTCTCATACTTAATTATAATTTATTTACTTAAAATTCGTAGCTCATATCCCTAGGTTAAACCATGGGAAATTGTTGATAAAACTGAGGTAATTGAAGGAATAGGAGACCATAAGGCTGTAATAATGGATGTAGGACTCGTACCAAAAAGGCTTAATAAGAGGGCTACACAAGACAAGAAATTGTACAGAAAAACTAAAGTTGATGAATATGGGACTTACCTTAAATCACAATTCAGTTGTTGGATAAGTGAAGGGAGTAACGTGGATACACTTTGGGCTAAATTTAAAGGAATCATTTGGGAAGGAGAGAAGAGATTTGTACCTGTTAAGAAGGGTAAAATGACCTCAGACCCTGTTTATTATACAAGGGATATAAGAAAATTAAAGAGAAAATGTAGAATAGTAAACAGGAAAATCAAAGAGGGTAGGGAGAGTAGAGAAACTAGAAAACAGCTAATGAGGGAACAGAATAGAGTGAAAAAGGAAGCAAAAGAGAATTATATGAATGGCATACTTCAAGAGGGTAATGACCACAAAGGGAAATGGAAAAAGCTGTATTCTTATATCAGGAATCAAAAAGGAAAAGGAATCCAAATTCCTACAATGGTGGGAGAAGGGGGTGAACACTATTTAACAGATACTGAGAAAGCAAACCTATTTAGTAGGGAATTTAGAGATTCAGTAGATGATTGTCAAGAGTTGGAAACCGAAACAGAAGATAGAGAGGGAGAGAGACAGACGGAAACAAGAAGCTTGTCATTCACAAATGAAGATATTTTCAGAGAAATCCAACTGCTTCAGCAAGGAAAAGCAACAGGAAGTGATCAAATTACTGGGGAGGTATTAAAGACAATGGGGTGGTACATAGTGCCTTATTTAAAATTTCTCTTTGACTATGTCATAAATAATAGTGTAATACCAAAGGAATGGAAGGAATCTATAATAATACCAATTTATAAAGGAAAGGGTGATAAAAGGAAACCAGAGAACTACAGACCAATCAGCCTGACCAGTATAGTTTGTAAAATACTGGAGAGTTTAATAGCAAAGTACATCAGAGGGATATCTGATGATAAAAATTGGTTCATGAGGAGCCAGTATGGATTTAGAAAGAAATTTTCTTGTGAGGCACAACTGGTGGGATTTCAGCAGGACATATCAGATCAGTTGGATTCAGGAGGTCAGTTAGATTGCATAGCCATAGATCTTTCCAAAGCCTTTGATAGAGTGGAACATGGAATATTAATAAAGAAATTGGAGGGAATAGGATTGGACGTAAGGGTTACATGTTGGATAAAAACATTTCTAAATTCAAGGGTTCAGAAAGTCAAAGTAGGAAATAATGTATCTCAGGAAGAGAAAGTTTGGAAGGGAATTGCACAGGGTAGTATAGTCGGTCCGTTACTTAATATACGCAAATGATTTAGGGAACAATATAACATCGAAAATAAGATTGTATGCAGATGACATAATTGTTTATAGGGAAATAAATAACCTTGAGGATTGTTCAGAATTACAAAGGGACCTTGAGAGTATCCAAGAATGGGTTGAAGAAAATAATATGAAGATTAATGGAGGCAAATCAACTGTTACAACATTTACAAACAGGAGCTTTAAAACTGAATCTGAATATACTTTGGATGAGGTAGTTATCCCAAAAGATGGCAAATGCAAATACTTAGGTGTGAGATTTGAAAGTAATTTGCACTGGAAGGGTCATGTTGATGACATTGTTGGGAAAGCATACAGATTGTTACATGTCATAATGAGGCTACTTAAAGGATGCAACAAAGAATTAAAAGAAAAAAGTTACTTAAGTATGGTTCGTCCATTATTGGAATATGCAAACAGTGTTTGGGATCCTCACCAAGAATACCTAATAAAATACTAGATGGTGTGCAGAGGAAAGCAGCAAGGTTTGTAACAGGGGATTTCAGGAGAAAGAGTAGTGTATCAGAAATGTTAAAGGAACTTGGGTGGGAAACTTTAAGTAAGAGAAGGGAGAAAACTAGACTTCTAGGATTATATAGAGCCTATACAGGAGAAGAAGCATGGAGAGATATCCGTGAGAGGCTTCAGTTGGAAAATAATTATATCGGCAGGACTGACCACAAATATAAAATTAGAAGGAATTTTAGCAGAAGCGATTGGGGTAAATTTTCATTCATTGGGAAGGGTGTGAAGGAGTGGAACAGTTTACCAGGGGTAGTGTTTGATCCTTTTCCAAAATCTGTACAGATATTCAAGAAGAGAATAAACAGCAACAGAGATAATAAATGAAGTGTTAGAGGGCATTCGACCAGTGCAGGTTATTTTAAATTTAAAATAATGTGTGTGAATAAATTAATTCCATCCCCTGGTCTAAGGAGTTTGGACAGCCAAAGTAGGGGACTGCCTGTAGGGGTGAAGTACAGTGGGGACTTCGAGGGCCCTGGGACCGCTATGGTAGCTGTGAAGGCCCTTCAGGAACTCTGAAAAGTGGTGGCAAAAGGGGCTCTGATTAAGACGCAGCAGGTCGTTATGCTACTTAGGTTCCTGAACAGGTGAAAAAAAAAAAAAAAAAAAAATAGTAAACAAATAAATGCAATGTAAAAATTAATCTTATACCAGTTGTATAGTATCATTTGAAGTAATTCCACATACTGTATATCAGTTGACTATATTTGTAAGTAGTACAGGAGATATTATAAGTAGAATTTTGTAAACAATATAAATTTATTAAGGATGAGCTGTGTGTTTAATAGAAAACATTGTTAGCGTAAATTGTGTAATATTGTATTATAGGAAAATTTTCTTCTCTTATTAATTTAATATTTAGTGCTTGACAATAATGTATTTTAGTGTACCATTTGCCACCGAGGTAGACACCTCATTTGCAAATAAAGAGATTTTGATTTGATGTTTTCAACATTGAGTTGCTTGCCTGAAGGGCTAGAACTGTGGATTTTTTATTTGTATATTCAGTTGTACATTTTCTCATTTAATACGTTCTTTTTCCTTGTCCCCTGCAGAAATGTACTGATGAGGTTTTACTTTATATGTTTAGACATTTTTCTTCCTTCACTATCTTCTTCCATCATCCTCTTCTATCCACCTTTTCCTCACTTCTGTCACCAGCTGTTTTGCTTCTTTTATTTTTTTGACTGAAACTCTTCTCTTGCTGCCAGTATCCTCATTTGGAACCATGTCCTAAAAGCACCATTCTTCTTCTACATTATATATTTCATTCTATAGTCCCACAATGAGGTCTCCTTCCATATTTACTTCATAAAATTCCTTCCACATAGTTACTTCTGATGCTTAGTGTGTTTAAGAATATTCTTCTCCCATTTTTGGTTCATCTGCTGACATGATTTCCTTTACTATTTTCATGTAATCATCTCTAATTATCTCCTCTTCTTTCAAACTTTTATTTCTCTCTCTTGATTTTCTGTCACCTTGCTGTTCTTAAGCCTTCTCAGGTTCATTACCAGCAGTTGATGATGACTGGCCAAGACATCTGATGGTACTATGTCTGTAATGCCCTTCTTCACTTCATTGTCAAAGAACATTTATTCCACCACTGACCTTCTAGACTAGTTAGTACTGTACCAGGTTATTTCATAACTGTTTTTCTTTTTTTATTTCCAGTCAAAAAAAAGTTCCTTTTGCAGAAATCCAGCAACTTCTCACCTTCCCCATTTCAAATTTCCCAACCCTCTTTTCCAAGCACATTTTCGTATCCTTGCCTTTTCTTTTCTTGCCAACATATGCATTCAAATTCCCTGTCACTATCATATTCTTTCCTCCCTGCTGCTTCTGCATTTTGAATTTTTATACACACATATACAGTATATACATTTGTCATGTGCAACTTGCTTGTACTTTCATTATCTCCACATTATTGTCATTTAGTACTATATTAATTTTTATTATTCTGTCGCTTATTCCCTTTCCTTTCTACTTTAGGACACCTTTCACCACTATTCCCACTCAATTCCTCCTTCCCACCTCATTTTCAATCCAGTATAATTTAAAATCTCTTCTCAATTCCCTCCTACCTTCCCCTTTCTATCCTGTTACTGCCAATCAGAGCAAATCTGATTTCCTTTTTCCCATCACATCTATTCACTCTTCCATCTACCCAGTCAGTGTTTCTATATAATTTGTTCCAATCTTCAGTACTGATTTTTTTTTTTTTTTTTTTTTTTTTTTTTTTTTTTTTTTTTTAAAGTTTTGTGTAGCATAGTCCAGGTGTTATTTCTTCTATCATTGCCTGGGGTTATCTTCGGGCTCTATATGTTCCAAAGGTGCAAGAAGAATTGGTCACAGTCTGTACTTTTTTATTCTTTCTAGGCTCTGTTTCCTTATGAAAGCAACTTTTATTTTTTACCTCTTGCATTGTAGGATTGTAGCCTGTTATACAAGTACTTAAAAACTGAATTTATCTTCACCGTTTACATTTCATTAACTGAGTTAAACTCATAAATACATGGGAAAACTTAACCATTAATATTCACTGCCAGAGGGTACATATTAAATTAATATAAGTATACTTACCCATGACTACAACATTTGTCACAGATTTATCTTGCCCAGCAATGTTGGTTGCAATACATTCATACTGACCCGCATCAGAAGGCGTTGCTATGAAACTGAAACACAATATATTATTTCACATCTTCTATGGATTTGCTTTTTCAAAACAAATTCACATAGGAGATATTTTTTTACTAAATACTAGCACTGTAGATAGATGGAAGGTTACAAGTACCTATTTGATTTATGAATAAATAGACCAACTTTTCTGGTACATAGATCTCATAAAAGAGGCTAATTACTTGCAACAACAAAAGGGAATACATAACTTAAACTAGTACCATCAATTTTTGCAAATTGAATTGAATTTCTGTTTTATTTCAGATTGAACAGGGTTTACTGTGCAATAGTGATAAGAGGAATCTACCATATTTGCTCATATATTAGACCCCCTCACGTATTAGGCCCCCCTTGGCTTTTCGAGACGAAGAAAATGAAAAAAGTATCTCGCATACAAGACCCCCAACGTAATTCGTCAGAGAAGAGCAACAATTCTGCTTCGAAGCAGGTACAAGCCTTATGCAGCTCTGATGACATCAGACAAATTTGTGAATAGTTTCGTCCGCATGACCCACTCAATGAAAACACGCGTCGAAGTCATGTGGTACATCTGTGTTTCGTAGTTAATATCCACCTCCGTAGCGTATGCCTACTTCACCTCTGATGACGTCGCACAAATAGGTGAATAGTTTCATGTCTGACCCGCGCATTGCAAGCACGTATCAGTCATGTATATATGTCTGTGTTCCTTAGTTAAAAATATCTGTCAGTGTAATGGTTAACACAATTAGTTACCATTCTCAGGAGACTAAGTTCGATTCCTGGTAACATATTGCCAGAGATTTACAAACAGCAGGAAGGTTGATTTGCAGTAAAAATGGTACATGCAACTCCCTTTCATTTTAGAAATTTAAAGTTGCCTTATTAAAGACTGGAAACCTTTCCCTTGAGCTAGCTTTCAAAGACTATCACTTAGTTAAACCAGGACTGCCATTACCTTGAGCTGATGGACTTCTCGATGATGGATTAGGCACCTCCACCTCCTTTATTAACACACACTCTGTCGACTGGAACGATCAATAAGACAACCTGGTCTGAAAAATGTGCCAGCTTTTATACCCATGGGGAAAGTTAAAGGAGAACAATAAAACTTTGATTTCCACCTATTCAATACATTAAAAGCAATTATAAAATTAGAATCTCATCCTTATTTTATTGCTAAATTATTAAAAATAAAGGACATGTTTCGTTCGTACATAGGTACAACGTGTGGAAAAGCTCACGCCAATAGTAACAAAATGATTTTAATGTGTATTCCAACAAATGATTTTAAGACATTCAACAATTTTAACAGATTGTAAATGTATTTATACATGAGACTCACTAGTGACATTGTATTTCAAATATTAGAACAAGGTTTTAAAGTTTCAAACACAACAAATAGTTACATTGTTTTTAATAAGACGATGTAAAATATAAAGCTTTATATTTAAGATAATTTTAATAGTTATTATGGTTAAGTTTGTTAACAGTAAACAATAAGTGTAATTTATAGAATAATGTTACCGGTTTTAACCTTGTTAAGAATGTATATGGCTGAAGATGTTCAGAATTTGAACGAAACATGTCCTATGTTTTTAATAATTTAGCAATAAAATAAGGATGAGATCCTAATTTTATAATTGGAGGGTCCAATAAATAAAATCCCTAAGTCCTTTTTTTCAACTTTTCAGGAAATGAAATACAAAGTTTCAAACTTACACAAAATCTATATTTTTCACTTCTGTAAACCAGTTTTCTGTTATATGGAAATATACATATCATTTATTATTTAAAATAACTAAAAGCTCTTATTAGTAGTGAAATATAGTTTATAAAATGCAAAATACACTCATGGGCTTAAAAAATTTTTTGGTTTGTATAATGTTTTCCTGTTAATTTTTGGGCTTCAAATGACACTCGTACTCATCCACATCACCCATTTCATCAGAACTATCAAGACTGGAGTCAGTAGTTTGAAACACACCACTATAAAACAATCTGTCACTTACTGGCACATACTGCAGCATGTGTTTTAAGTCCTTCACCTTTCCCTTTTTCAATGGCAAGTACGTTCTGTACTTCTGCTTGGGTCTCGAATTCAGCAAGCTATTCTTAGATACACCATATCTATACAATGACACCTCCTTAAAGCCTGTTCCGTTGGTCTCTTCAGGTAATTGCATCTTTCCCCCTGCTTGGAAAGTGACCCAACGATATTTCGATATACCTGGCAAACTGGGTTTTAATATGTCCCTGTACATTTCCTGATAGTGTAGGACAGGAATGACTCTTTCCTCCTTCCTAGGATCTTCAGAACTACCTGTGAGGGATTTTTTCACAAACACAACATCAAAGGGGTTCTTCTTCTTACACTTCTTTACCATTTTCACATACTTTTCAGGACCATAAACTGTTTTAGACTTCTTCTTATATCGCTCGATTGCTCCAAAATCTGAATCAATAGGCATCATACTGTGTCCTGGTACAGGGTACACTATTGTTATTTTATCAAAAATCCTCTTAACACATAGCTGATCTAAATAACAAAAGAGATACCTATTCTTGTTTTGTGAGAATGCATTATCAAAGAACACGATTCCTTTCTGTTCTTGACATTAATGTAATCCTCAAAACAGGTTATTATTTCATCAGGGCCCTTTGCAGCAAAATGTTCTGCATACATGTACATAACAGCTTTGTTTGTCTTTATATAATGAATTCCAAGTATGTGAATCCACAACTGACGGTGATAACATTCATCTTGCATATTTGTGACAGGTAAGGGCAAATTCTTCTGCAAATTGAAGCAAATGGCAAGAGTATGTAAAGAGTCATCGTTTTTTGCAGCACTGAGTTGCTGAAAAAAAAGTTTCTGCATTCCTCTGGTGCTGCTCCAAGCACTTCAACAGATTTTCTTCAGTTCCATCAGTTCCATCATTTTTGGCAGAGTGTATTTGTTGACAACAATATCTAGGATGGGCAGAGGGAAATGCTGGATTTATTTCAATGGATTTAGTGGACTTAGGGATTTCTTTCGTTGCCTTGAGTGAACTTAGGGATTTCTTTCATTGCCTTGAGTGGACTTGGGGATTTATTTTGTTACATTGAATGGGCTTAGTGATTTCTTTGGACTCACAGATTTCTTAAATTTAATTACTAGAAAGTACGAATTATACTTATGCAAGTTACATAGACTTAGGGTTATTTGTCATTGAAACTGATTGGAGATTTGAAAAGATCGGGAAATTTTGGTACGGATACATGCATTATCTCCATTTGTCTAAAAATGGATTTAGTGATTTTTTTTATTGGACCCTCCAATTGCTTTTAATGTATTGAATAGGTGGAAATCAAAGTTTTATTGCTCTCCTTTAACAGACTTTCAATACAGAAAAATGAGGATAGTCTCTTGCAATGGGGAAAGTTCCCGAAAACTCTGGGCTAAGGCCCGACACACCCCCACTTCCTATTAGGTAATTTAATAAATACCAGACATTGGTAATTGGATGAAAAATAAATATACAAAATTTTCTATTGGCCAAGTTCTCAAGTTGGCGGGAGGAGATCGAAGTGTTGTAAACTTTAACATACCAAAAACAAAGAATAATCAATTCACTTTAGGAAACCTTAGAATGCAAAATAACCCTACAATTTTAATAGTCAATTTTCACACTAGAAGGCATAACATAAGTTACAGTAGAGACATCTGTAGAGAAATGTCCAAACTTCTTAACTGGTTGCTGCAAGTTTTAAATTTAAGATGGCCTTCTTCAAGGCGCTTCATTTGAATAAACAGGCGGGTGTACCTTCCAGTACAATAATAATATTGATTTTTTTATGGCCCCACTTACTTTCAACAATTTTCAGAGGTGCCAAACAAAACATAATAGGGTATGCATTAATAAAACATGGGAGACAATGAACGTAGAAATTAAACATTATGATAATAAATGCATTACCACCACACCTGTAGATATCCATAAATGTGGCAAACTTTCCTGTTATTTATTTTTATTCTTTCCATCGTGGAAGCTTTGGCACTATCCGGGCGATAGCATACCTAACTTAAGCAATGCGGTCTCTCTTATTTACAGCTGTTTAAGTAAATTCTGATGTGATAAATGTAGAGAACAAGCATGAAATATACTTAAAAATAAGGATCTAGGTTTCAACAGCCACAGTTATCAAAAAAATGCTTCCAGTCACTATGTATTAAATTAGGAAATACAACTCGTACCATATGCTAGTTATCAGCTGGTGGTTTGGCATGCTTTCAACAACACGGCTTTATTCAGAGATCATTAACAAAGTGATCATTTAATATCTCGTAATTCAGGCCAATATATGGTTTTTTGGGAGAGAAGTAGGTTTAAAACGTGATAAAAACAATTGAATCACAACTGTTTTACTTGCCAACGTACCTAACAAAATATAATGATAATATTGATTTTTTTTGCCCCACTTAATTTCAACGATTTTCGGAGATGCTAACACATACACCAGCTGAGAATATCAGAGACCATCTCCAGAAACCATTTGAAAATAGCTTCACATAGTTTGGACTCTATAGTTGGGAACAAAACTATTTTTAAAAGGTTCAAAAAGACGGGACCTCGAATGCTCTCAGTCTCAATTGCAGTGCATGGCTGACAAGATGGCAGTGAAAATGATGTCACTTGGAATGACGACATGCTGGTAGCAGGGAAGTTAGTGGCCCCAAGACAATTAAAATGAAAGCAGTGATCAGGTTTACTGTGTGGTTGGCCTACTGCTCAACTGACAGACACAAATGACTGGCCATTGAGTAATTTTGTATCAATATTGCATAATATGATAATACAATACTCTTATCCCTTTTCTGTACAGGGTCGAAGTGAGTGAGAAGAATCTTCATAGCGAGTTTTTATGACCGTATGCCCTTCCTGACGTCGACCTCATCTGAGGAATTAATGAGATGAAACGAATGACGTGACATGAGTAACTAAAACAGATTATATTTACTTTATATGTAGACCTAAGAGTTGTGTTCACCATTTATTGACATTTTACATTTAGAAATACTCCCTTCCAATGTAAACAGCCAGTATAACTCAAATACATTAATAAGTTTGTTAAAGAACAGTGTAGAATATTTGCATGTTTGCTCTTTTTAGCCTAGAAGTCGTGTTCTCCGCACAAAATTTCAGGTTATCGCATTTTGGACCCCCTTTACTTTGTTTGTCTGTAAAAATGGGGGGAAAAGGTCTAATATGCAAGTAAATACAGTATATTCAAAAGGAATGGCAAAGGAAATTTTTTTAATTGGCAGAGAAATGTTTCAAAGAAAGCAACTTTTATACATTATATTTATCTTCAGTGACAGGGATTCAGAAACTAGTTTAAGTTATTTAATGAACCTTTGAGATTATACTTAATATACAAATTAATATTATTTATAAACATTTTCTCCTGAAATATATCCCACATTGCAATCTCTCAGTCTATCCAAAATTGAATCATTACTAAAGAAGTTATTTTGCATTAAACATCCAACATTTTGATTGAACATTAATCATCAGCATTATATACATTAGTCTTATACATAAAATTTACAAATTTATAATAACTTAAATTAACTTCAGTATTATAAAATCGAGCATATCTCACACAGAAAATAAACATGCTAGATGTTGTACAATTAGAAAAGGAATTTGTAAGGGATGTACGTAACCGTTCCTATTTCCTATAACAGATACTTATTTTTCCTTCTGAAGATGCAAAACATATTTGAACTGAACTTACATTGATATTCCATTCTAGTAATGTTCGACAAAATTATTTCATTGTAGTCACCGTTGAAAGTTTCCCAGAATACACAATTTGCTGACATAGTGAGCTAAATGAACTCGCTAATGAAAGAACTGTGTACAGTATTCCATGGCCAAATAATGGTTTTGGAAAATAAAGACCAGTTTTAAGAGAAGGTTTACTCTGAGACTTACCATTGGTCATTAAGGAAACTTCCATTATTAAAATTTAACAAGCATACTTGCATCAGAGGGAATGTGTTATTCCGAGTAAATAACTGAAGTAACACTATTTCTAACAGTTGCCTGTATTGTATTACATGATAATTCTTCAAGTCTTGTTCCATTGCAGATAGCTTTAGAAGGTAGTAAATTTCTTACTGCATTTCCTATCCACATCATTCTATAATAGCCTGTATTCTTTTCTGCCCTCTTTATTTTTTGCATTCTTGTATTTTCATCATTCATCAATCAGGTCTAGTACCGGTATCTCTTGAGTTATCCCTTGATTCTTAGTTGATCTTTCCTTTCTTCCTAACATCTCTTTAGCACCCCTACTGACCTCATTGTTCATGACTGTCCATTCTTCTACTGTGTTTCCTTCAGCCTTTCCATTTAGTCCTTGTGGAACATGTTCCTTGAAACAATCCTTTACACTCTTTTCCTTCAACTTGTCTATAACACATCTCACTGCATTCCTTCCCTTCTTCAATTTCTTCTACTTCAGATGGCATTTTATGACCAACAAGTAGTGATCAGAGTCCACGTCTGCTCCTGCAAAAGTTTTGCAATCAAACACCTGAAATCTCTGCCTAATCATAATGAAGTCTATTTGATACATTCCAGTGACTCCAGATCTCGTCCATGTGTACAGCCATCATTGGTGGTGTCTGCACCAAGTATTAGTAAGGACTAAATTCTGATTTGTGCAGAATTCAATCCAAATTCTCCTAAAGCATTACATTCTCTTCCTTGGCCTATCACTGCATTCTAGTCTCCCATCACAATTAGATTTTTGCCACCTTTTACATACAAATCCTTTATCTTTTCATATATTCTTTCAATTTCCTCATCATCCTCTGAACTAGTAGGCATATAGACCTGCACTATTGTAGAGGGCATTGGCTTGGTGCCTATCTTGACAACAATAATCCTTTCACTATGCTGGTCGTAGTAGCTTACCCGCTGCCCTATTTTCTTATTCATTGTTAAACCAACTCCTGTATTTCCCCTATTTCATTGTGTGTTGATAATTCTGTAGTTGCCTGACCAAAAGTCCTGATCTTCCTGCCAACGTACTTCACTTATACCAACTACATCTAACTTTAGTCTATCCATCTCCCTTTTCAGATTCTCTAACCTACCACAACGATTCAAACTTCTAACATTCCACGCTCCAACTTACAGAATGTCAGTATCTATCTTCCTGATGATCGCCCTCTCTCGTGTAGTCCCCACCCGGAGATCTGAATGGGGGACAATTTTACCTCTGGAATATTTTATCCGGGAGGAAGCCATCATCATTACATCATTCATACTGAGAGAGCTGCATGTCCTCATGGGTTTGTTATGACTGCAGTTTCCCGTTGCTTTCAGCCGTGCAGCAGTATCAACAGAGCTAAGCCATGTTGATTAATATTACAAGGTCATATCAGTCAAACATAGATCAACTATAGACCTCATATTCACACTGAAAATGATATTAGAAAAGCTCCAGGAGAAAGATCGTAACTTGATATTTGTGTTTCTAGGCATCGAAAAAGCATTTGATAGTGTCCCTAGAATAACTATATGGGAGTCTTAAAAAGAATAATGTATCTATGGAACTCATTCAGAGAATAAAAATGCTTTATGATGACTGTTACAGCTGTGTTCAAGTAGGAAATGGATATTCATGCCCGAGTGCACCAAGCTCGGTAATTATCAGCCTTTACGAAACCGTGGTAAAACTTTTACCGTGGTATTGTCGTAAAAGCAGTGCACCATTACTATCGCCCGGTTTCGTTACCGCGGTTTCTAGACGCTTGATTTTCTCGCTATTATTCCCCTCGGAAGAAATTCGAAGTAGTATTCAGGAAGCGGTGATCATTTCGATAGTCACTTGTCTTTAGTTTATCCAGCCGGCAGTGATCGTTTCGACAGTCACTTGTCCCTCGTGTTTAAATTTTGTGACAGCGCAAGCAAGTTATCGACTCCTTAAAATGGAAAGTAATGTTCGACATGTTTTGAATGTTACATCGAAGTCCTAAAGACATGGAAGGGGACCTCCTTTTCCACACACAATATTGTCTCTCGACAACATTCCTTGTGGCAATATGGGCTCTGTTATATCGTTGTTCTGCTGGGGAGGTGGGATTCTGAACAGGTGTAAGGAGGAAGGATTTACATGGGTAACCTCCATCACCCAAAATACAGCCATTAGCTATTTCTCTCGTCTCGAGACGCACTCTCAGCCGAGAATTGTGAAATATTGTGCTAACATGAGTCGACCATGGCCATCTTGCTACAATATCTCGTATCGTGAGGTTCGAATCGCTCACAGTTTGCATGTTTAGCGAGAAATAACCTTTCCTATTTCTAAATACCTCCCCATTTTCACCTCCGGGAGACTGTATTCGCACATGAGTGCAGTCCAGCGCACGCAATACACCAAGGAACCCAGCTATTGTATGAAACCCTTCCATAACCTCTCTTTGTTCTCGCTGCGTAAGTGAAAGTTGAATGAACTGTGGCGATAACAACGCAAGTAGATCAGAAACCTTGTGTATTATGCGGCATACAGTTGTTCTGTCAACATCACAGACGTCACCGATCACTCCTTGAAATGTTCCAGTTGCATAGAACCGCAGCGCTATTAAAAGACGATTTCTAGGCGACATAAGACAGTTTCTCCCAGTCGGGCATTCCAATTGTTCACCATTTAAATCTTCTCTGGAACGAAACATCGCTTAATTCTTCAAATAAATCGCGTCTCTCTTCTATAATTCTCCCTTCATTTCTTTCAAACTGATTAAGATACTGGAGATATAACCTATAGTTGTTAAGCTCCATCTTGGAATCTTTAACCACAGAGCACAAATAAACTTTACCGCGGTTTTCTTAGTTAACCGCTCGCTCACGCGCGGTAAACATTATACCGCGGTAAAATGTCGGTAAACTCGAAACCGAGCTTGGTGCAACAGAAATACGACTTTACCCTGGTAAAATTGTGAAGTTTACCGCGGTATTCTCTTTACCGAGGTTGGTGCACTCGGGCATCAGATTGGTTCCAGACATCGAGAAGAGTGCAACAAGGCAGTGCCCTTTCACCATTACTATTCAACACCATCATGGATGAAATCATAAAAGAAGTGAAGCAGAACACCAACATGGATCTTAAAGCATTTGCTTTTGCAGATGACATAGTTATCTGGGGAAATATCAAGATGGAAGTCCAGGAAAGATCATATAAAAATATGGACTGTAAGTAAGTGCTACAAAAACTGCTGCAATGTCTGTTAATAGACAGAGAAGTAAAGATAGTATCATGCTGGAGGGTGTACAATTGGAAACAGTAAACCAGTATCAGTATCTTGGGTGCATAATATCAAGTGACAACAGAAACAGCTTGAATTAAATAACCATATTCAGAAATCCAGTCAATTCTATCAGCAAGTTCGAGATCTGGTCTAGAATAAACAAGTGCCATTAAGATCAAAACAAACTCTGTTTCGAACATACTTTGTCCCTATATTGACTTATGGGTTGGAAACCTGCACAACTACCAAAAAAGATGACAGCAGACTTCAGGCTTCAGAAATGAAGTTTCTAAGAAGCATGTTTCAAAAGACTAGGAAAGACAAAGTAAGAAATGAGAAGATTAGAGAACAAGCTAGAATAAATCAGTCCCTGAAGGAGATCATAACTAGGGCACATTTGCGATGGTTTGGTCACATCAAACGTATGACAGAAGGAAGAATTGCAAAGCAATGGTTGCATACTGAGATTACTGGAAAGAGACCTGTTGGAAGACCTAGGAGGAGATGGCTGGACCAAGTGAAGGAAGATATCACATCCAAAGGAATCAACTGGGATGAAGTCTTGGAGCAGTGGTATATGAATAGACGAAAATGGAAAGCGCTCATAAACCACACCCGGGAAACTGGAGTGGAAACTTCATGATGATGATGACGACGACGACGACGACGACGACGACCAGTCAAACATCTAGACTTCCACCCTTGTAACTTCTGAAAGGGTGCTAACCCCCTTTCGATGAACCATTCATTAGTCTGGTCTCTCATCAGATACCCATCCGATATGGTTGCACCTGCGGCTCATTATCTGCTTCATTGGGACATGCAAGCCTCCTCACCGCGGCAAGGTCACATGGTTCACAGGGGAGGGAAATACATGTAAACAACTAAAAATGAAGAGGTGGTTTTATGACTAGCACAATACTACTGCATGGTGCAGATGGTGTCTCAAGATCTTAATGGAGCCTTGGAGGATTAGAGTCAAGAGTTCACCGGTGAACTTCACCGGAAGTTCAAAATCCTACCACGTGGCAGCAAACTGATGAGATATGGTAACATGAGGTCAGGTCATAAAACCTATCACTTCAATTTCCTGAAGGTGGTATTCAGATTTGTAGTAATAATTTCTATATTGACCTCCTCTGGCTGACTGCTATGATGCTCAAACCTGACAGTCAGCTCTACAGTCTGTGCAAATTATTCAGAACACAACAATAACATACACATTTTTTAGCACTTATTCACCACATACCTTTAACCCTTAACTTTGTTTTGCATTAAATTGTGTTAATTAGTATTTACTTTCCCTTAAATTGTACATTCAATCTATTGTCTAGCTGCCTTTTTATTGTTCACTTTTGTAATGCCATTCAAATTTTCATTTGTTTCTTTTTTTTTTTTTTTTTGCTAGTAGCTTTACGTCATACCGACACAGATAGGTCTTATGGCGACGATGGAAGAAGAAAGGCCTAGGATTTGGAAGGAAGCGGCCATGGACTTAATTAAGGTACAGCCACGGCATTTCCCCAGTGTGAAAAATGGGAAACCACGGAAAACCACCTTCAGGGCTGCCGACAGTGGGATTCGAACCCACTATCTCCTGGATGCAAGCTCATAGCCGCGCGCCTCTAACTGCACGGCCAACTCGCCCGGTTTTCCATTTGTTTCTGAACCGTTTGGTAGCACAGAGAACTTTCTTTCTAGAATGCATTTTTGCGGAGGGGAATTCCGGGC
Source organism: Anabrus simplex (assembly GCF_040414725.1). NCBI lineage: Eukaryota > Metazoa > Arthropoda > Insecta > Orthoptera > Tettigoniidae > Anabrus > Anabrus simplex. The sequence continues at coordinate 1,177,914,134 of NC_090265.1, read as the reverse complement.
ATGACTGAATAAAGTAACCATTTTGATGGGCTAATCTTGAGATGAATCAAGATTTTAAACAAGCAGCCATTTCTGGCCTTGCAATCCTGACTCATTTTATTCTACAACAATACAGCTTCAGTCTTGACCCAATCGTAAGCCAGTAAAAGTGTTCTCTGTCATTTATTTGTGCATTATTTGGTGTGAAAATAAATCTACAGATACATCTCTGTCATGGAAAATGGACGAATATGAAAAAGAAGAGGAAAGAATTCACAATTTATTGTTGGAGTTTCTAGATTCAAATAAACAAAGCCAATCATGCATTACACACGATGAAGCCGAAGAAGATAATGTTGAGGTTAATCATTCTGCCAGTGAGGAATCAGATGATATGACAGTTCACTACCACTAGATCAGGTAGGCCTATGAATACGACCCAATACAACACCACAAGTACCATATCTGCTAGGAAAGGATAAAATCACAAAATGGCACTCACATGCTCCTCGCCAAAATGTAAGAAGGAGGAAGCAAAATATTTTGACTCATTTACCAGGAGTAAAGGGACATGCAAAAGGAGCTGACACAGATAGATTGTTGGGGTTTGTTCTTTCAGAACTGTGTGTTGGAAAGAATCATTGAATTAATGAACCAATGGATTGATGCACACAGGAATGCTTTTAGTAGAGGGAGGGAAGCCTAAATGACAAATATAATAAAAGTAAAGGCGTTATTGGTTCTTCTATACCTTAAGGGAGTGCTTAAAACCTCCCATCAAAATCTGGATGATCTCTATGCCAAGGAACAGCAATAGTGTCTCTAAGAAGGATTAACTTTACCTTGACAGCACTTTGTTTCGATGGCAAAACTACCAGAGATGAGGGGAAGAAAGTCAACAAGTTTGTGAAATTTTTGTAGAATTCAACTTGTGTTGTAAAACGATGCTATTCTGTCAGTGAGTGTACTATGACAGATGAGATGCTCAAACCCTTTCAAGGATACTGCAGTTTCTGAGCTTATATAAAGTCAAAACTGGCAAAGTATGGTGGTAGTGGTGTGATGCCAGGATATTTTATGTCCTCAACACTGAAGTATACATGGGACAGAAACGTGTTGGGCCATTTCAAAGGAATAATCAACCTCACAAGATAATACTGAGATTAATAGAAACAATATCAGAATCAGGATGAAATGTCACTACTACAGAGAGATTGCAGATTATCTCTACTGTCATTATTCAGTAGAATAAAAGAGAAATACCCGCTATATTTAGCAAAGGAAAGCAACGTGAAGAGCGCTGTAATTTGTTTGGTTTCAGTGAAAATATGACACTCACTTCGTATGCACCAAAGAAAAACTGGATGGTGAATGTGATCTCTTCCATGCACTTTTCTAATAAAATTGATGGATCTACTGGAGAAGCAAAAAACCCTGAAATGTTGTCATTCTACAACATCACAAAGGGAGGTGTAGATACAATGGACAAAATGAAAGCAAGATGTACTGTAGCAAGGAAAACTAATAAAATGGCCATTAGCTCTCTTTTTTGCTGTGATGAACATCAGTGATTTAAAAAGTTATATCATTTTCCAGGCCAACACCAAAAACAACATGAAAAGGAGAGACTATCTGAAAACTGTGGTGAAAAAACTTTCTTTGGATTACATGAAAGCGAGGGTCAGTACATAACACCTGCTAAGAGAATTGAAATTCAGTATCCGAAAGTTGGCAGGAAAACCGGAGGAGTTACATACCGTGTCTGATCCAATTCAAGATTCCAAACGTTGTGCTCTATGCAATAGGGAAGAATGTAGGAAATACTCCTGTGTCAAGTGACACAAATTTGTGTGTGGGGAGCATAAGGAAACCGTTACATACTGTAAGATGTCCAGTCAGAAAGATCCAAAAGGACAAGAAGAAGAAAATGGAAATGAGGGTATCTAAGTTGGTGGCCTCTAGTGCAAGGACTTCATGTTGTTATTTGTATATATGCTTGTGATTAGATTATTATTCTGTAGTTTCCAAAATGTGTCTTAGATAATCCTTGCCTAGACTTGCATAATGCATTCATCAACTTTATGATAAATAACTTTAATTCAGTGATATAGGGTTTAGGTGTTTAAGATTTAGTCCTACATGTTTTGATATTATGTGACACACTATCCCACTAATAAAACTATGAATACATGTTATAGTTCAAATAACAATTATAATTTAATTAAAGTGAATATTTTATTAAAATATATTTTCATATTCTTAATTTACAAATTTTTTAAAATACTGAAACGGTAACGCTCTACGAGCATTCACGTTTCATTCTTTTATTAAGAGAAGCTCGCTAATACCCGACCGTAAACTTGCGCCGAGCGCACTGGCATAGTGGGAACTGCGAGTAAGTTCGCGACTTTCTAGAACACCGGCCAAGGACAAGCGACGTCACGCAGAAGGTTCCTTCGTGTTCCATTGCTGCATGAACGAAATATAAGCGAGTCGCCAGCCTGGGGTAAGGGAGAATGTAAGCAGAGAGCCTGCAGTAAAGCAGAGGGAGTGCGCGGTATGCGACGGCAGTGTGCTGAAGGCAGAGAGTGGAGTGAGTCGGCAGTAAGCCGTGAGTCAGCGAGCGTGTGCAAGTAAGCCGTCGCGACATAATTCGTCTCTCGATCCGGCTGTATATTTGAATTCGTTTAAAGACTGTGTTCTCGCCAGCTTGAATTCATTTAAAGACTGTGTTCTCACATAAACTGTGCCAGTTTTGAATTCGTTTAAAGACTGTGTTCTTGCATTAATTGTGTCAGCTCTGAATTCGTTTAAAGACTGTGTTCTCGCCAGCTTGAATTCATTTAAAGACTGTGTTCTCACATAAACTGTGCCAGTTTTGAATTCGTTTAAAGACTGTGTTCTTGCATTAATTGTGTCAGCTTTGAATTCGTTTAAAGACTGTGTTCTCGCCAGCTTGAATTCATTTAAAGACTGTGTTCTTGCATAAACTGTGCCAGCTTTGAATTCGTTTAAAGACTGTGTTCTTGCATTAATTGTGTCAGCTTTGAATTTGTTTAAAGACTGTGTTCTCGCCAGCTTGAATTCATTTAAAGACTGTGTTCTCACATAAACTGTGCCAGCTTTGGATTCGTTTAAAGACTGTGTTCTTGCATTAATTGTGTCAGCTTTACTTCATTTAAAGACTGTGTTCTTGCATTAACTGTGCCAGCATTAATTTCGTTCAAAGACTGTGTGAAAGCAGCGGTAGTATTTCTAGCCAGCCCCAATTTCATTTAAAGACTATGTCTATCCGTTGAACTGTGTTGCATTATGATCTTAAGTGCCAGTGTTAATCTGAAAATCACGACGCACGGGAATTTGGACTATCATTTATTTCAACAAATGTATTATGCTGGTGGAGTACAGTGCAGAGACTGTACTCGATAAATTTAATTTTCTTTATGAAGTGCTTGATCACCGCACCTCGGAAGGTTCTAGATTGTTTCATTTGCGTATTATTCCCAATACGAACTGTGACTCTAACTTTATCCTTGCTACTGTGGGAACTATTTCGGCGTGCTTCGCCATAGGGAAGTGTCACACCAGTACCCCATGACGTCAAATGTGGAAGCTCCACATTTCCCCGTTCCTGCCTCTAGTTCGAGTCATCAACACTAATACAAACACCAACGACGGAAGACAACGCCGACGCCGACCGCAAGACGACGCAGCCGCCGCGGGACAACGTCCTCTTCACGCCCTCAGGGACAAATCTACAATTCAGCTATAAAAGGTGACATAATTATTTGCCTATTTATTGAATAAACTGAAAGATCCACTTAATCATGAATTTTTCTTTCACTACCCTTCTCTCTTACTCTCTTAGCATGGGCCGTACACGCCTTGTCGTTCCTCATGCTCTCCGATAAACTGAAGTACGGGCGTTACTGTTACAGAGAGAAGGTAGTGAATAGTGGCACCCGTGACGTTGGGGCCAGATTAAAGAGAGTAAAGTGATAAAAATTAACTTTGAAATCAGTGATATCTTAACTTACCAATTCAAATAAAAGTGCATAGTACGTACGTTAATTCCAGTTCAGTGAATGTGTTAAAATTTTACGAAGTTCAATTCAATGACTTTGACGAAATTTTCAACTTTTGGCACAGAACTCTGATCAAATTTATGGCACAAGTGATTATTTTTTTTTTCTCTTGCTATGTAAAACATTTCAGGCGCAATATTTATGCACAGTCTCATATAAATTTTTGATATTTATGTCAGTGAAACATTGAACTTTACCATTGGACAATAATGGTGATATTTAATTTTATGCACAAGTGTTTGATATTTTGTGTTGGTGAGATTTTGAACTTTACCATTGGACAATAATGGTGATATTTAATTTTATGCACAAGTGTTTGATATTTTGTGTTGGTGAGATTTTGAACTTTACCATTGGACAATAATGGTGATATTTAATTTTATGCACAAGTGTTTGATATTTTGTGTTGGTGAGATTTTGAACTTTACCATTGGACAATAATGGTGATTTTACGTATGAAGTGAATGATTGTATTTTCTGCATTTTTTGAAAATAACTACATTAATATGGAAAACATACTAGCTGCCATTGAGGCTTTAAAAATCAGTCTAAATGACAGGATTACGGAAAGTAACACTAATCTCGGGCGTAGGATTGCTGAATCTAATAATACTTTAGGAGCTCAACTTAAAGAATCTAACGCGGCCTTGGAAAGTCGTATGGAAGCCACTAAGGCTAGTATAGGTCAACTTAGGGAGGCTAATGAAGTAACTAATCGTAGTATCACTCAACTAAGGGAGGCTAATGATGCCAACATTGTAAAATTGACAGAATCTGTTGATCAAAAATTTGCAGAAGTTAATAATAATTTGGAACGTAGGCTCAATAGTGCAGGTGCCGAAATTGAAAAAAGATTTAAAGAGTCTAACAAAAGGATGGATTCTAAGTTTACGGAAATAAATGAAAGATTAACACGTGACTTAGAAACCATTAAGCAAGATATAACATCACAAGTGGCGGAGGACTTAAAACTTGCTTTCCCGTCTTCTTCTCAGGAAGTCCTTAAAGAAGTAGAAAGCTTAAAGGAAGAATTTCAAGAGTCCCATGCTCAATTATCTCTTGCGCAAACTAAAATCGCGTCTATTCAAGACAAACTTCATGAATCTGTTAAAAATAATTTCATGAAGTTGGGAAACGAAATTACTCTTCTGAAAAGTCAGCAAGAGGAGGCCGACAAACGTGTCAAGACTCAGTTAGATAATGCTCACACGCAGATTACTCGTATCTGTCGCGATGTAGCAGAAGTCAAGACCGACATAGAGAAGGAGGTCAAGGAAATTGAGAATTCCGTACAGGGGAAAATTAAAACCCTAAAACTTGAACTCCAAGGGGGTATAGAAGCTCTCAACAGCAAAGTATCGCAAATCGAACAGGATGTTTCATCATCTAGCCTTCACAACACTAGTGGAGAATCCATGAATGTTTCCACAATTTTTAAAATAACTGAGGAAAAACCAGCCAAATTTTCGGGGAAAGAGGAGTATACTGCTAAGGAGTTTCTCCTCAACCTCGAAGAATTCTTTCAAGAAAATCACGTTAAGACCGACCGTCGTTTACGAATAGCATCTCGATTGTTAGAAGGCAAGGCGTTAATGTGGTTTACCGCTTTTAAATTCAGTATTAACACTTACGAAGAATTTAAGGAAGCCTTACTTAGACGATTTTGGAGTGCTGAGGCTCAGCACCTGATAAAACTTCAATTATACTCTAGAAAGTATAACACGTCCGTCAATTCCTCGCGATATTCGGATTATCTTATATCTCAGCTTAAAAAGATGCAGTTTTTCGACCCTCCTTTACCGGAGCAAGAACTTATTCAGGTCATAACGCTGCAATTTCCACCAAATGTTCAGGAAATATTGGTGGCAGCAAACGTCCAGGACTTGGAGCAGCTCGATGATGTCCTGAGGAAACTCGATACTGCGCACACTCAGAGCGCAGCAAAAGTAGGTCGAACCAAAGAAACTATAACCAACTTTACGGAAATGAAAACTCCGGTTCAAGTAAATCTAGAACCGCGAGAAGAAAGAGAAACTCGCCGAGATATTCCGTTTCGGTATAGAAGATCTAGGAATCGCCCCTACGAAGGGAGGGCTAAGTTTCAACCTGGACCTTCATGGAGGCAGGCAGCTAACCAACCCAATGATAATAGGAACTCCCAGCGGGAGGAATTAGAGAAACGTTGGAGAGAGACTACGGAATATGTAAGGAATAAGAACAGGGAAGAGGGCTTACCTGGAGCAGCTTCTTTGGAATACCAGGCAGAGATGCAGAGAAGAAATGAGAGAACGGAAATGGATCCAAGAGCTACGGGTACCAAAAAAAAAACTTTGTCGAAGCAATAAAGAGATTGCCTGAAAACCCGGAGGGAGGAGAGGTAGTATGTAGTGCACTCATTAACCATTGGTATTTAGAGGATGCAGATTTACTATCTGAGGATTCAACACCACGACAGCCTCAGATACAACGCGGCTTACCGATCATTATCATTAAGTTAGGCAATATGATTGTCCACCCTTTAGTAGACTCGGGATCGCAAGCCTCACTAATTTCGCAGAAATTAATAGATGTGGCGCAGGAGACGACCTACATCTCCATCTTGCCGGTTGCTCAAGTTAAGGTTAAAGGCATAGTTCCTGACAAAGCTATTAAATGCAAATTCCAAGCGTTTCTTGAGTTAGAAATTGGTGGTGTTAAGTTCCAACATCTATTTTTGATTTTGACGCAAATGAAATTTGACTTAATTCTTGGATCAGACTTTCTCATTCAACATGGGGGAATCATTGATTATCCCGCTAATGTGATTAAATTTTTCCACGTCGAATCTGTAGGGCTACAGTTGGTTACTTATAATGACGTGAAGAATCCGGAATGTGAGACCCCGGTGGGCATAGTAGAAGGCAAGATGAGCGAGGCTCCGCCTGTCGAAGAAAGCGTCCACGAAGAGGGGCGACCCGAGGAAGTGGGACCCGTAGAGGACCAGATGGCGTCCATTATCGATGATGAATTTAACGAGGACCACTACAACTTCACGCTTTACGCCAATGTAGCTGAAAGCCCAGATTACGATGATGGTGAAGTAATAAAGGCAATCCAAGAGCTTTTTAAGAAGTTTCCAGATGTATTTTCTGAGAAACCTGGAGTCATAAAGGGTTTCAAGCACCACTTAGATGTTACTGACACATCACCTTATAAGAAACGGCCTTATCCGATACCCATGAAGTACTTGGAAGAAGCACGGGTCATCATTAAACAGATGGAGAATGATGGAATCATATCAAAATGCGTCACACTTTACATTAATCCTCTGGCTATAGTGAGAAGACTGTTGAAGTTTTTGAAATACTTTACTAGGAGATGAGCGAAAAGAAAATCGCCCAGCAATTTTCTTTTTCCCGAGCAGGGGGGGAGATGAAACGGTAACGCCCTACGAGCATTCACGTTTCATTCTTTTATTAAGAGAAGCTCGCTAATACCCGACCGTAAACTTGCGCCGAGCGCACTGGCATAGTGGGAACTGCGAGTAAGTTCGCGACTTTCTAGAACACCGGCCAAGGACAAGCGACGTCACGCAGAAGGTTCCTTCGTGTTCCATTGCTGCATGAACGAAATATAAGCGAGTCGCCAGCCTGGGGTAAGGGAGAATGTAAGCAGAGAGCCTGCAGTAAAGCAGAGGGAGTGCGCGGTATGCGACGGCAGTGTGCTGAAGGCAGAGAGTGGAGTGAGTCGGCAGTAAGCCGTGAGTCAGCGAGCGTGTGCAAGTAAGCCGTCGCGACATAATTCGTCTCTCGATCCGGCTGTATATTTGAATTCGTTTAAAGACTGTGTTCTCGCCAGCTTGAATTCATTTAAAGACTGTGTTCTCACATAAACTGTGCCAGTTTTGAATTCGTTTAAAGACTGTGTTCTTGCATTAATTGTGTCAGCTCTGAATTCGTTTAAAGACTGTGTTCTCGCCAGCTTGAATTCATTTAAAGACTGTGTTCTCACATAAACTGTGCCAGTTTTGAATTCGTTTAAAGACTGTGTTCTTGCATTAATTGTGTCAGCTTTGAATTCGTTTAAAGACTGTGTTCTCGCCAGCTTGAATTCATTTAAAGACTGTGTTCTTGCATAAACTGTGCCAGCTTTGAATTCGTTTAAAGACTGTGTTCTTGCATTAATTGTGTCAGCTTTGAATTTGTTTAAAGACTGTGTTCTCGCCAGCTTGAATTCATTTAAAGACTGTGTTCTCACATAAACTGTGCCAGCTTTGGATTCGTTTAAAGACTGTGTTCTTGCATTAATTGTGTCAGCTTTATTTCATTTAAAGACTGTGTTCTTGCATTAACTGTGCCAGCATTAATTTCGTTCAAAGACTGTGTGAAAGCAGCGGTAGTATTTCTAGCCAGCCCCAATTTCATTTAAAGACTATGTCTATCCGTTGAACTGTGTTGCATTATGATCTTAAGTGCCAGTGTTAATCTGAAAATCACGACGCACGGGAATTTGGACTATCATTTATTTCAACAAATGTATTATGCTGGTGGAGTACAGTGCAGAGACTGTACTCGATAAATTTAATTTTCTTTATGAAGTGCTTGATCACCGCACCTCGGAAGGTTCTAGATTGTTTCATTTGCGTATTATTCCCAATACGAACTGTGACTCTAACTTTATCCTTGCTACTGTGGGAACTATTTCGGCGTGCTTCGCCATAGGGAAGTGTCACACCAGTACCCCATGACGTCAAATGTGGAAGCTCCACATTTCCCCGTTCCTGCCTCTAGTTCGAGTCATCAACACTAATACAAACACCAACGACGGAAGACAACGCCGACGCCGACCGCAAGACGACGCAGCCGCCGCGGGACAACGTCCTCTTCACGCCCTCAGGGACAAATCTACAATTCAGCTATAAAAGGTGACATAATTATTTGCCTATTTATTGAATAAACTGAAAGATCCACTTAATCATGAATTTTTCTTTCACTACCCTTCTCTCTTACTCTCTTAGCATGGGCCGTACACGCCTTGTCGTTCCTCATGCTCTCCGATAAACTGAAGTACGGGCGTTACTGTTACAATACGTACCTAATAAATACTTGCATGCTTATTACAATTAATATTTCAAGCAATTATTAAATTAAATATAAATAATATTAATTACATCATTTCAACAGTTTTGCCTGTTATTTGTTATGCGGAACGAAAAACCGTGTGCAACTAAATGTGTAACTCTAAGTGCAGGACTAATGCAGGGTTAATCTTTGCTAATAGTTAATATGCCCTTCTTTCTGTTTCATAAGTTGCTTTATGCTATTTGTCATAGATTCCACAAGCTTTGAGCACATATTTTTATGTTCATCATCATGAAACCACACTGTCACTAGAGACTCTATCATGCATATTTTGGCAGAACTGTCAAATTTTGTGAGTTACATTTTGGTAATAGCCCACAGGTTTTTTATTGGGTTATTATTAGGGAAGTTTCCTGGCTAATCTAAGGCATAAATATTGTTCTCACTGAAGAATCTCTTCAGTTTCTTTGAAGTATGGAAAGGAGCCAAATCTTCCTAAAAAATTCTGTCACCATCTGGAAATTTCTTCTGCATCTTGCCAGTAACTCTCCTTTCCAGAATTTGGATGTACTGGTCAGTTTTCATCATCCTGTCAACTGGTACTAAGGATCCCGGTCCTTCATGCATGTAACACCCCCAGAAATCTTCATCATGGGGTGTTTTATGGTCTGTTGCAAATGTGCTGAATTTGTTGCCTCATTCTTTGCTTGGCGCACATGCTGAACCCTTTGCCCCTGCACTTCAAAGAAACTCTCATCAGAGGAAGGAACTTTCTTCTAGTGTTCCACTGTGGGCAAGATATATATATATATATGGAAGAACAGGCACTGCACCTAGGTGTAGTGTTAGATAAAAATCTAACCTGGAATCCACATATAGAAAGGAACATAACCCGGGCCAAGAACTTGCTGTATGCATGTAAAAGAGCCGTTGGGAAAACATGGGGGCTAAGACCATCAATGGTAATGTGGATATACACAATGATCATTAGACCATTGATGGCTTATGCTGCAATCATTTGGTGGCAGAAAGTAAGCCAAGGAAAAGTATAGCCTACAGAGAATGGCATGCACAGCCATAACTGGGGCTATGAGAACTATGCTGACAGAAGCCTTGAATACTTTTTTTTTTTTTGCTATTTGCTTTACGTCGCACCGACACAGATAGGTCTTATGGCAACGATGGGACAGGAAAGGCCTAGGAGTGGGAAGGAAATGGCCGTGGCCTTAATTAAGGTACAGCCCCAGCATTTGCCTGGTGTGAAAGTGGGAAACCATGGAAAACCATCTTCAGGGCTGCCAACAGTGTGGTTCGAACCCACTATCTCCCGGATGCAAGCTCATAGCTGCGCGACCCTAACGGCACGGCCAACTCACCCGGTCCTTGAATACTTTACTAGACCTCCCATCACTATGCAATTTCATAAAAGGACAGGCTAGAATGAGTTCATATAGACTGGCACAATCAGAGTGCTGGAATGCACAAAGACCCAATCTAGGACACTGTAAAATTAACAGAGTAATAACAGAGGAAGTTCTACACATGCCTTCTGATCATATGATACCAACTTTGATAAACCGTTTGAGACCCAGATAATAAAAATAGAAGACTGGAATATCAACTAATGGAATACTGAAAAAGAAGATATAGTGTGGTGGACTGATGGTTCAAAGACTGTGGATGGCACAGGAGGAGGTTTCAATGGGGGAAGACCTGAGAGATCAATCCAGATGAGCCTGGGCAAACACAACACAGTCCTTCAAGCTGAAGTGATAGCTAACACAACATGTCTTGAAGAAAATCTGAAAATTAACTATAGGATAAAATTTTCAATTTTTATGGACAGCCAAGTGGCCATTAAGGCACTAGAGGCAGTCCGGATAATATCCAAAATTGTCTGGTATTACCACTCATTTCTCCTGAAGCTCTCAAAGTACAGCATTGTCAAAATAAAATGGGTACCAGGGCATGCAGGTATAGAAGGAAATGAAAAGGCAGGTAAACTGGCCAGGAAAGGGGCAGAAACACATTTTGTATGCCCAGAACCTGAATGCGGGATTTCCTATGGAAAAGTCCAACACTACATGAGAAAATGGGTACAAAAGAAACAAATGGAAAACTGGAAAAATACTCCAGGATGCAGACTTGCAGAGGAACTGATAAAAGGACCAAACAAGAAGCATACTAAAGAACTGTTGAAACTCAGCAGAGAAAATATACGATGGGTAGTAGGACTGTTGACAGGACACTGGCATCTGAAAAAACACCTACACAGAATTGGAGTAATAAGAGACAACATATGTAGGAAATGCAATGAAGCGGAGGAATCAGCTGAACACATACTTTTCGAATGTGAGGCGCTGAGTAGAATCAGACTCTCCATTCTAGGACTACCAGGTGAAGAGAGAAAAAAAAAATCCAAGACCCAATAAGAACAACCTGCTGCTTTGTAAAGGGAGCAGGTACATCTAGGTGGAAATGAAGGAAAAACATGGTAGCAAAAGATCTTAGAGGTCCATGCTAATTAGGAACTAATATTTAGAGGTCCCATGAAGAAAAGAAGGAGAAGAAGAAGTGTTCCACTGTCCAATCCCCAATCTTGCTGATAACATATTCAAAAGAGATGTTTCCTGCACATTTCTCCTGTTAAAATGTGTTTTTATTCAGTTTTGCAGGCTTTCCTTCCACTTGCCAAAAGTCTAAAAACAACATTAGAAACGTGCAGATTTACTCCCCTTTCCACCAACTTGTGAGACAAATCAACATCAATGAGCCTGGAGTTTGATTTGCTTCTTCTGAGGAGAAAACATTCATCATTTGGCATTGTTTTCTTTTTCCTGCCACAGTTTCCCTTTTTCTTTGGTGAAACTCAGCCAACCTGTTTGTGCCACTTAATAATTCTATTTCAGTGCCTAAACCAACACCAAATTTGGTAGCTAACTCTCTTTGTGTCATGGAAGTATTCTGAGATAATGTTACAATTCCAATGCTCAAATCCATTCAAGACATAGGTATGAGGGCCATTCAAAAAGAAATGAACTGGAGGCTACCAAATGAAAACTGCTGAAAGGATCATAATGCAATTGCCTGTGCAAGAAGGTGCGGTCCCTGTAAGAGTGCTGAGGTCCTAAATTTGCCGCCGGCAGTACATGGTGTACATCACGTGACGACAGAGCGAGCATGCGCATGCGTTGATCGTCTACTGCACCCAATCATACTGAAAATAGTGAAATGGAGGCTTCGAAAGAAAAGCAAAGGGGTTTAGAGTGTTTCCTGACAGCAGAAGGAGCGAGGGGAGTGAAAATTCATCAAAGAATGGTATAAACGTACGGAGAGCACTACATGTCCATTGCAAGGGTCATGGCACAAGCGATTCAGGGAAGGAGGGATGTCATTTGCCGATGATGCATGGTTTGGAACGCCACACCACATTACCGATGCCATTGTCCAGCATATGGATGCCCTCATTATCCAAGACCGGTGAGTTACGGTAGCAGCCATTGCCGCAGAGGTAGGAGTGAGCGTTTGTATTGTTCATGCCATCATGAAGGACAAGTTGAAAATTTTGCTAAAAGTAAGCCCAGTGGATGCTTCACAGTAATCAACCAACACAGGAAGCATGTCAAATGGACCTCTCCCTTGAACATCTGCTGTGCTGTGCCAAGGAAAGGAATAATAATAATAATAATAATAATGGTGTATGGCCTCCGGGGAGGCCTGGTGTAGATCTTTTTCTTGTAGACGACCTATTAGGCGACCTGCATGTCTGTGAAGATGAGGGCTCTACCTAGGATGATTTCTAATGCAGAATACGCCAAACAAACTCAGCTCCTGAGCCACTGGATTTAACCAATTAAGGTTAAAATCCCCAACCCGGCTGGGAATCGAACCTGGGACCCACAGGACCAAAGGCCAGCATGCTAACCATTTAGCCATGGAGCCAGACAAGGAAAGGAATGAGATCCTGTCACAAGTGGTCGCTGGAGATGAGACATGGTGTCATCACTTTGAACACAAGTGAAAATGACAGTCTCCAGTGGATGCATGGAGAGTCGTCACCACCCAAAAATAATAACCCAATGTGAACTAAAGAAGGCTCTTTGGAAACAATATTCTTTAACCCATGGGTAAATAATGCAAATATTGAGCTTGAATTATTATTATTATTATTATTATTATTATTATTATTATTATTATTATTATTATTATTATTATTATTATTATTATTATTATTATTATTATTATTATTATTATTATTATTTACTCAGTTGTGTACAAACTTTATTTGGAATAATCATGAATGTATTATTTGTGAGGCTATGTCATGAAACATCTGCTGTATATATATATATATTAATATGAGTTTATTAAATGTAAGAACATGTAATTAATATTATATAATTTATTATTACCTGTATTATGATGTATAATCCCCTGCAATATTGGGCAACACACTGTAATAAGTCCAGAACAATGTTATGCACGACTAGAATTATGTAGAAAGTTCTTTACATTGTACATAGGCTATTGGGGACTCTCGAATTTACGAGAAAACATGTTGTGTCATATTCTTCTAGAAGCCTGGCCAGGCAACATATATAAGGAGGCAGTCTTGGGAGTAGAGTGGGGTTGTGTTAATGAGACTTGTGTGGAAGTCGTGTTAGCGAAGTGTTTGAAGTCAAGTATGTGAATTGGTTATGTTGGTAGTTGGTTGTGACATGCTACTGTAGCAGTCAAATGTTGTCAAAATGGCAGTTCATTAGTTCGTGTACAGAATATTTGTAAATAACTTGTAAATGAAATAGTGTACACAAGTGACAGCATTTCGTGTGCGCGTCTTTGTAGATACATCAACGTCAAGCAGTACATTTGGAACCGGTTCACAACGCAGAACTGGTTTACAACACAGCCCACAGCCCCAGGAATTTTACGAGATGGCCATTCATCCCCTTGAGCCGCAGTGGGACAACAAGTACCTCAACAGTGCTGGGCAATACTTTTGAAATAACAGTACAGGTTTTCATTTTCTAGACTCCAGCTCATTTCTTTTTGAATGGCCCTTATATTACTAGTTGTATAAGGAATCCTCAAAATTCCTCAAAAGTGACACACATCAAAATACATTTTTAAGCTAAAAGAATTGTTACACAGATTAACCAATGAATAACAGTGCAAAGAATAAGCAATGTGTAACATACTGTTGCCAACCATTGGAAAAATTATGAAAAAATACCATGACCTCATTAATTTGCACAGTACTGTAAAATGAATTCCCGAGAACTATTTTCTTTGAAGGGTATGTCAGTTCTCTGTGAAGTGTAAAGGTAATATGTAAGTAAGTAAAATATTTCTCTGGTAACCATAATTTAGCCTCTTAGTAGTAGTAGTAGTAGCAGTAGTTGACAGTCATGAGAACCCACTAGCTTTTTCAGGAGCCTTGTGAATATCTTAAATAGCAGGCTTGTGGAAACTGTGTTCACAACATCCCAAGTAAGTATCATTTTCAGTCAGAAAGATGGCAGAATTACAAAAATCATTAGTTATTCAAAGGTACTGTTTAAAAAAAAAATTGACCCCTTCATCTCTTCCTTCAATATGGAAGTGTTAGCAACCTTTGTGATATATTTTCTTTACCCCCACCCACATTTTAGATGAGCAGAAAGCACAATGAATAAGATCCAAACAAAAAATATTGATTGTTGATTGGCTGCCGACTTTAAGATCAAGCGGACTTACCTTCATAAGTAGCGCTGGACCTCTAATACATATGTTTATATCATAGCTATAAGTGAAATCATGGCTGGGAAAGAGGAGACAGCTGACGAAACAGCAATTTGAAAACATGAGGATGCTATTTTGACATCCAGTATAAGTCCATTTTGTGACTGCTGAATGAATAAGGTGAGTTACTGTAAAGATTTTTTCCAACTAAGTCAGTGGGAGAAGCATTTTACCTGATAGAGTTGTCTTGATTGGAAGTAAAGTGATCTGCAGGTAGAGGAATTCCATTCTTCAACCACTTCACTTCTGGTGGCGGGTAGGCTGCTACATTACACTCCAAGGTGATGGAATTGTTCATAACAGCAGACACTTCCTCTTTTCCAGGTGCAATTTTTGGAGGCTCTGAAGTGGAATTATAAAAATTACCAGAAGTGCAAAGATTATTGGAATAAATGTTAACAAGTAATATTTTAAAATGAACATCTAACAAAGCCAACAAGAATTAAATATATATGAGGTGGTGTAAATACAAAGAGAAAATCTTTTGAGGAAAAAATACTTAAAATTTCACTCAGGTATATTCAACAAAAAAGGAATAACAAATATTATTTATGCAGAAAACATACAACTGAGATGGATGATAATGGCTCAAAGGAGCTGAAACCTGTACCAACAATTATGTAAAATAATCTAAAGACATTAAATTAGGATGCTGACCGAGGCTTTTATGTTATTTACTATGTTCTCTAATGTAGGGTGAAGGATACCCAATCCCTTCATGCAACTCCATGTGTACATGGTTACACTCCCTCTGCTACTGAATAACAAGCCTAGTATAGACCACCTGTCTGGACAGATGTTGTAAAGTTTGCTGAGGTACCAGTATGGGATGCACAGTTTGTAGATGTTCTTGATGTCGGTGTCGAGCTCACTGGTTTTGTGGACCATATATTATCATATCTGAACAGTCATATGGAAGCCTGATTATTTCCTTCATTATTCTCCCAATAGCTTGTCTATCTCAAAGCAGACAATTGGATCTATCATCACGGCACGAAGCAGCTGACTATGGATTACAACAATGTCCGCTCTTCCTGCAAATTCAGTAGAAGATAGACAGTGAACTTCTTCATGGACTTGCCAATTTGATTCCCATATTGCAAAGAACAAAGTTGTTCTCACTTTGTGGTGGCGAGTGTTCTTTTATAATTCTCCCTTATGACAGAATCCAAGCACATGTCCTATAGTTTTGATCTCCCTTCAGTTTGGATGATGGCAGTGGGTTGTTCTTGGGCATTAACCAGGGACTGCTCAAACTGCTAAAATGGTGCAGGACATTTTAAGGGGGTCATCCATTCAGAGTTTGATAATCCAGTTTGATTGCTCTCCCAGAAATTCACTTTGGGATGGTCTGCATATAGTGCAACACCTTTTCCCTTTAATTTATGGGAGAATCACGAGTGGAAAGCTTGCTCTCTCAGGACTTTTCTTATTCACCTACACATCCAGCAGTTGTTGTCTGGCTTACCAATGTTGAGCTTCTCATGTTGCAGATCTTGGATGGAATGGAGGTGGGCATCTTTGATGTGAAGCAAACTGTTACAAATACTAAAGTGCTGTAAGTAACCTCCCATTTGGCTTTTATGAGATCTAAGCCACAAAATTTTTGTGGACAATATACCGTATTTCACGGCATAATCGTCGCCACCGTGTAATCGTCGCATCCTTTATTTTCAATACAAAAATCGGACTTTAAACCTTTAATTACATAATCGTCGCACGTCCAAATTTTGTTCACTAATCTGGTTAAAAGGTAAATGGAACTGCAACGTAAGTTGCACATGAATCCGCAATTTAAATACGTGTATGGTTTATGGGCAATTTGGCAACACAGTCACGTTTGCGACATGTTGCACAACGTATAAATAAATAATACCGGTATATGTACGACGCATGGCTTACCGGTAGACTATCGGCAGTTTGACAACGTGGTCGCGAGACAGTGTACTATTTATTCACCACCTACATATTATGCTTACCGGTAGGCTATCGGCAGTTTGACAACGTGGTCGCGAGACAGTGTACTATTTATTCACCACCTACATATTATGCTTACCGGTAGACTATCGGCAGTTTGACAACGTGGTCGCGAGACAGTGTACTATTTATTCACCACCTACATATTATGCTTACCGGTAGACTATCGGCAGTTTGACAACGTGGTCGCGAGACAGTGTACTATTTATTCACCACCTACATATTATGAGTTCCTATTTGAAATACGTAAGGCTGTAAGTTATCGCTTATCGGCAACGTCGCCAGGAAATACCGGCTAGGTAGATTGAATGGACCTCGAACCAGCCCTCAGATACAGGTAAAATTCCCTGACCCGGCCATGAATTGAACCTGAGGCCTCCGTGTAAGAGGCAAGCACGCTACCCCTACACCATGGGGCCGGCTCCTGTGTTATTGCGCACGAAGTGAAATCCAAGACGATAACGCAGATTTCCACGGAATTATTCAGCCGAATTATTTACGATGTCTCAGTTGTCATCGCTAGACTCTTATCTTACTACTACGTCATAAGTGTCCGGGCATGGGATGAAAACTTTTATCCAAGCAGTCAAGATAATTATTATCCAATGCTATTAAAGTTTTATTTTATAAATTCGTCAGTAATGTAATGTAAAATCATCAATAACTGGGAAGAAATATTAACCTAATTACCGTATGTTTAAAAGAAATTGAAAAAAATGAATGTTTGTTACTGACGTCTCGGAATACAGTAGATCTACACCGCGCTAGCTAGAGCTCCGGTTTGCGAGCTTTGCGCAAGCGCAGTAGTGTGTCGCAACCAACGAGCTAAACTGATAAATTGTTGCATGCTTCCTTGCTGCCTAAAGGCCTGTTTTCACATGTAGGACTGTGCTTCGGCTGTGCTTCGACCGTGCTACGGCGGTGTCGCCTACTCTGTCTTTTCACATGTAGGACTGTGCTGCGACTGTGCTGTGGGCATGTGGTCCTTGTTCATTGCATCTGTGCTCACAGGTTGGAGACATGGTTCCGAACGAAGAAGACGTAGTTATTGCCTGCGCAGCGTACATTGTTTTACAACAAAAGAAGAAGAGAAATAAGAATTATAAAGGCATTCATGTTGTTGAACTAAAATTATCACTTGTTCGTCTATTTTTAAGGAAGACAACTGCACCACCCTACTACTGCAAACTATCATACAATGTATCTCAACCAACGAGCACAGTACTCAGACAATGCATTGCGCACTCTATGTTATTCTGTGCTCGTTGGTCACTGGATCACGTACGACCGAGTGCTTCCGATTACCACCGACACTAGGGCGACCGTTTCTAATTTTCACATGTGGTACTGTGCTGAGACCAGGCGACGACTGTGTGGGCCGTAATCGCTCTGCTTGGCGATCCATGACAGCACGGTACCAACACGGTAGGGACACAGTCCTACATGTGAAAATACTCAACTGCTGTTCAATGTAAATGGAATGGTTTATACTGTTTGGCGATTGCGGACGACACAGCACGGTCGAAGCACAATCGCAGCACAGTCATACATGTGAAAACAGGCCTTTACAGTATTGGCTGCTCTGGAATGGACAGATCACAGATGAATTTATTTGTTTCAGATTTACGTGATTACTGTAGACATGTGTGCGTGAGAATTTAAGTTTTTAATTTGTGTTTTGGGTGTTTGCAGAAATAATTTGTTTTAATAGTGAACAATTACGGAAAGTCATTTATATCACAAAACATTAACGCGTGAAGCATTTATAAGCGATTATGGGTAAATATAGAAACTATTCTGCGGGCTTCAAGCTAAGCGTAATTGCCTTCGCTGAACAGCACGGGAACAGAGCTGCAGAAATAAAATTTTCTGTGAGTGAAAAGTTGGTGCGTGACTGGCGGAAAGTAAAAAACAAGCTAAAAAGCACAAACCCTTCTAGACGCGCGTTTAGAGGTCCTAAAACAGGGAAGTTTCCTATAATTGACGAAGAAGTGTTTAGGTACGTCAGTGAAATACGTAACAATGGCTGCAGTGTATCATATGAAATGTTACAAATTAAGGCACAGGAGGTAGCGCGCAAACACAACATACCGGTAACTCAGTTTAAGGCGACTCGTGGGTGGATTAAGGGGTTCATGCTACGACACAATCTGTCAGTGCGAAGGAGAACAACACTAAGCCAAAAGTTGCCTGCTGATTACACGGACAAGATTGTAAATTTTCACCGATTTGTCATACGTTTGCGCAAGGAAACTTCGTACTTGCTTTCTCAAATCGGTAATGCCGATCAGACTCCAATCTTTTTTGATATGCCTCGCAACAGCACTATTGCGCTAAAAGGATCACGGAGTGTATTAATGAAAACCAGCGGTAGTGAGAAGTTGCGATGCACGGCAATGCTAGCCATTACAGCTGACGGGAGAAAGTTGCCGCCTTACATCATTTTCAAGAGGAAAACGATGCCTAAGAATATACAGTTTCCCCGTGGAATTCATGTACGAGTGCAACCAAAGGGTTGGATGGACGTAGAACTCATGCTGGACTGGGTTAAAACTGTTTGGAATAGAAGACCTGGTGCACTATTAAAACAACCAGCTCTGCTTGTTTTAGATAGTTTCCGAGGTCACCTCGTGAACGAAGTGAAGCAAATTCTCACTACAAATAAGACACGACAGATAGTCATTCCTGGTGGCCTAACATCTGCTTTGCAGCCACTAGACGTATGTGTTAATAAACCCTTTAAAGACCACTTACGTCGATTTTACAACGAGTGGATGATGAGCGGCGATCAGCAATTGACGCCCGCCGGAAATATCAGGCGTCCACCCTTGGACTTGTTATGCTCGTGGGTGAAGAAGAGTTGGGATCTTATACCACCTGAACTAGTCTCCAAGAGCTTCAAAAGGATTGGGATTTCGAATGCACTAGACAGTTCCGAAGATGACGCAGTGTGGCTGGGAGACGAAGAATCTGATACTGGTATTAACAGAGGCGAGGACGGCGCATTAGATAGCGAAACCTGCGATAGCGAAACCGAAGATTTGGAATAAATTGCGTACCGGTAAGTCCGCATTTCACAACAAAGCGATAATTTTTTGCAAGTGTAATATTTTAACTTTAATACTCAAATTAATGACAAATTAACTTAATACGTTCATTTTTATTTTCAGGTTGGAAAAACGTTCGCCGAATTGTTGCGAAAAATTATGAATTTTGTTTTAGACTATTTTAATTATTTTGATGTACAAATGCGAGTATTACGTGCATCTTAAATTTGTATCAAATACAATTTAGTTATAAATACATTTTTTGAGTAATACAAATACTGGTATTAAATATTCATCGTATAATGGTCGCATCCTACAATTTTTTTCGAAAATTTTGGTATAAAAAGTGCGACGATTATGCCGTGAAATACGGTATTATCATATCAGAACAGTCATATGGAAGCCTGATTATTTCCTTCATTGCTCTCCCAATAGCTTGTACACATCTTCCAGGGAACTGTTTCTGATCTTCTTCAAAGAGATGCACTGCAGAGGATATATCGGGCTGGGCCATATGTAGTCTACTAACTGATGATTGACAGCTTTTGGTCAGGCTTCAATAACCGTGAGCCACAACTTAGCAAATTTTTTTTGCTAAGGACTTTCATTACAACTGCCTCATCAAAGACCATTTCATCAATGAAATTTACGCTAAGGAATCTGATGTGTTCATCTTCATCTAAAATTGAAAGCTGCATCAACTCATTCAAGTTACAGTATCATTGTAATCAACAAAATACAGTAATTGCAATGAAATCAACAAAATAACTGCAAAATATTCATATATTTTTGAAGAGAAGATAGGATACATTCCAGAATCAAGGTCACTTTGAGATTCTGAAGAAAAGCTAAACCAATTCCTTATCAAGAGAAGGAGATTCCTTATGCACTTTTCAGCTGAGATGAAAAGTAGCCACAGTCCCTTGAAGAAGCTGGAATTATTGCAAAGATGGAAACAAGTGATTGGGGGGGGGGTTTCTGCTTCTTGTTCTGAAAGCTGGAGCAGGAGTGTAACTGAGGATCGATCAAAAATTTTGTGTAAATGAACATCTCATAAATGCACATTACCCGATCTGAAAAATTGACAAAATACTGAACAGTCTTCATAATTTCCATCACCTTTGCCAATTGGATCTCTACAAAGCTTATCTACAGTGTATGTTCCTGTAGAAATTCTAACCATATCAGCACATCAACGAAACATAAAAGATGAATTGATTTTCATTTGGCATAAGAACTGCACCTTTGGAATTCAACAGAATCATCAACCAAATGCTCAGGGAAGTACAAGAAACAGATTTTTTTGACATCATCATTATGCACAGAGTTACAAAAGATAAATATAAAGTAAATTTGATTGGATGCCTCAATCAATGAAAATTCAATTTACAACTGAATTGCCAGAAATGTTTATTTTTTCAAGAACACATTGAATTTTTAGGATATGTCATTGAATACTGTACAATAAAAATTCAAAATAACCCATAATTATTAAAGCTGTCATTGAAATTTCAAGGCCAAATTCATCATGTGAAGTAAAAATATTTCTCAGAATGGTAACTTTCTAATCTCCAGATACTTCAACAATTACTGCTTCACTACGTTATGTATTGAAGGACAATGTAAATTTAAGTGGACAACTGAATGCAGGTGGCTGAAATAGGAAATCACAAGCGTTCAATAAAGAACTGCCTGTTCAACTTGCATGTGATGCAAGCCCCACTGGTGTTACTGCTATTTATCACACATCATCAATGACTTTTTTTTCTTCTTCTTTTTTTTTTTTTTTTTTTTTTTTTTGTACTGGCTTTACGTCGCACTGACACAGATTGGTCTTATGGCGACGATGGGATAGGAAAGGCCTAGGAGTTGGAAGGAAGTGGCCGTGGCCTCAATTAAGGTACACCATTTGCCTGGTGTGAAAATGGGAAACCACAGAAAACCCTCTTTGGGGATGCGGACAGTGGGATTCGAACCTACTATTTCCAGGATGCAAGCTCACAGCCGTGCGCCCCTAACCGCACGGCCAACTCACCCGGTATCATCAATGACTAGGAACAACTAACTGCATTTGCATCTTGTTCATTAACTCAAGCAGTACTGTACAGAATTCCTCTCAGCTTGACAGAGAGCATTAGTAACTGTATTTGGGAATGAACATTAATTCCAGTACTTACTTGGATGACATTCTCAGCTTGTCATGGACAATCAATAATTGTCAAGAATTTTTCATCAACTTGCAACACTACCTCGAATGACTTTGGCATGTTTACAATGGTACACAGCATTCTTATCAGGCTTTGACTATAAGGCTGTGTTCAGAAAAGGCTCTGGAAATCCAATGGTGACTACTTTTCACGGTCACCATTGAATGGCAGCATAGTCCCCCAAATCAAAAGTATTATCACTAGGGAGCAGATTTTTATGTAATTACATATTTTTTTTGCGTAAGTTTTAACGCAAGTTACGAAGTTCATTATTCCTATTGTGCATCCGCAAGTGTAAAAACTGAATCTTATTTCACATAAAAACACATATTTTCACATTTTTAAAATGTAAATACATATTTTAAGAAAATCTATAATAAGCACATAAATCGGCAATATTTGTTGATCAATAAAATTTAAAATGCTTCTGTGTTATAAAACAATGCTCATATTTTCATTTTACGATTACGGTATTGTTTTTAACAGTGTATTTAACATAATGTATCTGAATGTTTCGGCTATTTATGGACTTCCCTCCATAAGTTCTAAAACTTGCTGGTCACTGGCTACGTCGTTACATTTAGACAGCGATTTGATTTGCTGCACAAGATGTTTCCTTGCAAGATGTCATTCCAACTCTTTATGAGTCAGGCAATCATGGTGAGATAAGGTGACGTAATTCCATTACGACATGGGAGACTCGGAAGAATATTGTCCCACCATTAGGTAGTGGAATTTCATCACTCCTAAGAGTAAGGTTAGCTGTTCGGGTCCATATATCATTCCCGTAGTCGTGTGATTTTGTATGGATTTATAAGAAATATTTCCTTCAGTGTCCGCTGATATTCTTTTTATTGAAACAGTGATTCACCGTAAATGCGTGTGTCGTAACCTGCAAAATAATGCCAAAAGAGAAGTCGAGTACAAGGTAGCGTCTTCAACAATATGTAGTGGAATTTAAAAGCATTTTCACTACCGATGGAAAAGTATTATTTTGCCAACCATGTGGTAAAACAGTACGTGAAGATCAACGTTCTCAAGTAATCCAGCATTTGTCTGGAAATAAGCATACTGCGGCTGCTTCGCGTGTGCGTTCGCGACAATTACTCATAGCTGAACCAGCTACTTCAAATGCAGGCCCATCTAAATATTCCCAGTATTATTTAGATGTGTGCAGAGCATTTGTTTGCGCCGACATTCCTCTTGGTAAAAATAAATAATCCGGGACTGAGAAATTTCCTAACAAAGTACATTAATTTTGAGCCTCCAGACGAATCCACATTAAGGAAAAACTATCTCCCAAAATGTTACGAAGAAACTTTACAGAGAATTCGGGCAGTATGTGATAGCGAAAAACTGTGGGTGAGCATTGACGAAACCACTGATTCAAGTGTCAGAAAAGTAGGAAATGATGTAGTTGGTGTGTTGAAGAATGACAAAACTGCTTGCGAACATTCTTATTTGCTAGCGTGTAAAGAAATGCTTGCTGCAAACCATGTCACTGTAGCTAGGTTATTCAATGAAGCCATGCACTTACTTTTGCCAAAAGGTATAAAATACGACCATGTATTGCTTTTCCTTACTGACAGTGCAGCTTACATGAAAAAGGCAGCCGAAGGCCTTTCTGTGAGCTTTCCGAAAATGATACACGTAACTTGCGTTGTTCATGCTCTACACAGGTTATGTGAAACTGTGCGGGCTCAGTATCCTCAAGTGGATAAATTAGTGTCTAATGGCAAAAGAGTCTTCGTAAAAGCACCCTCAAAACCTGGATCTTGCGCTTCCTCCTCTGCCTATTGTTAGGCGGTGGGGTTGCTGGCTTAGCGCTGTGGTATACTACGCAGACAATTTCGAAAGTTTTGCATCCGTTGTGAACGTGCTAGATAAAAACGACGCGTCGTCAATTGAGATTCTTCAAGAGATACTAAAAGACAGCTCTTTGAAAAATGATTTGGCGTTTATATCTGCCAATCTAAGCCTCTTGTGTAAAACTATAGACATACTTGAAAAATCCACTAACCTGTTGTCCGAAACAGTGAAGGAAGTGCGCGCTGTTGAAAATAAATTAGATTCACTCCCGGCTTCGCAGGTACAGGGACTGTTAAAGGTCAAATATTAAAATTTGTTGTCCGACTCGTTGGCTGAACGGTCAGCGTACTGGCCTTCGGTTCAGAGGGTCCCGGTTTCGATTCCCGGCCGGGTCGGGGATTTTAACCTTAATTGGTTAATTCCAATGGCACGGGGGCTGGGTGTATGTGTTGTCTTCATCATCATTTCATCCTCATCAAGACGCGCAGGTCGCCTACGGGAGTCAAATAGAAAGACCTGCACCTGGCGAGCCAAACCCGTCCTGGGATATCCCGGCACTAAAAGCCATACGTCATTTCATTTCATCAAAATTTGTTCAGGAAAAACAGAGGATTTCAAACAATGTGCCAAATTTCTACTGTATTAGAGGGTGTTCATATTGGCGAAATTGATGGTGTTATTGTTGGTGACATTCCTCTCTTTAACTATGCTCGTGTGACTTCCTGTGATGTGGAGCGATCGTTTTCGCAGTATAAGGCGTTCTTTAGAGATAATTGGCATGTATTTGTGATGAACAATTTGGAGATGACCTTTGTTGTTCACTGCAATTCTGAGACTACTTCCAGCAACTAATATTCCAGCGTGTGATGGGTGAGTACGAACTGGTACTTTTTCAAAGATGATAGGTTGCTTTTGTCATATTAAAACAAAACATTACCTTTAAAAAATAACGATTCATAATATCTACTCTGGCATATCAAAAATTAATATACCATACAGCACGTTTCCATACACAGACACCATTTTTGCCTTAAGGAGCACGTTTGGTAGCACCATATTCGAATACAAAACATTATACTTATTTACTTCTTGAGCGCGAGTAGTTATGTGATATTTAAAGGAAAATAATTTCAATTTTTTATCATATATTTTAAAGTTTTTCAGCACATAAAAAATAAATATTTTTCACATTTTTAGCACATAAAAATCCGCTTCCTAATTATCACTGAAAAAGTTCACTCTCAGTGAGGAAACAGGTTTTATATTCCATAAATCACATTTGTATCCATACAAAAGGAAACACATAAGGATTGAAAACTTTCAATAATTTTTCAGGAACTCCATATTAATTAAACAACAGACTATGAACTCTCTACAGATAATGGGATCATTTTCAGAGGACATTGTGTTGTAATCCCCTCAAGCTTACAGGTCATAGTATTCGAAGAGATTTAAGAATGTCAAAAATCAAGCAGCTTGTCCACCACTATGTTTAGAGGAAAATGATCAACAAGAACATTTAACAGGTTGTTTGCTCATGTTCTGCATGTGAAAGTATCAAAAACAGTCCACCAAATGCACCCCTGAATTTTCGGTAGGAACCAGAGTAGAAATAGCAACGCATCCACACTGTCTTCCAAAAATATTATTTTTTATTCGTTAGAGACGCAAATTCAAAATTGGCCAAAATTGAACTACCCCTATCCACACCATCTTCACTGTCGATCATCGAATTATTACAGGATGTTTTCTAAACATGGTTTCCCAGGTGTAATGGTTCTAGAAAATGCAACAGTTTTCACCAGCAAAGAGTTCCAGCAATTTTGTAAAGAAGCAGGCCTCTCTTAAAATTATTTCTCCAGGTTATCCCGCCACAAACAGTTTAGCATAAAGGAATGTCCAGACACTCAAAAAGAGATTAGCAGCAATGATTGATGAACCTTTGGCAATGTGCAAGTCTGCATCATTAAAGAGTAACATTCCTGAAAAATGAAAAGATCCCTGCAGAACAATGTTTATACCAACCTCTTTGTATTCAGTTTGATGCACTGAAACCCATCAAATTTCAATCGTCTAGTATTACGGCCTCTCCATCATGTCAATTAAGTGTAGGAGAATGTGTGCAGGCATGCTACTATGCCAATAACAAAAACCATTGGAAATTGGGAACATCATCAAAAAATTGAAAGTCTTCGTTACTTGGTCAAACTTGATGACAGGTATATTTTCAAGAGTCACATTGATGAACTGTGAGTGTCCAGAATCCAACCTCCAACAAAAAGAAACAGGTGACTTTTGTGTCAGAAACCCATGAAGAACAAAGAGAGCTTGATCTGGGAGACTTAATCACTGTTCCCATTTATCAACCAAATGTAGATGAACCAACAGAAGACAATGAAGTAGAATCAGCAGTGCAACAAGCTCCAGTTCCAGAGCTAACCATGCATTGATCCATTATATAACAGTGCACACCAAGTCATCTTCAGGATTATGTGTTCAATGTTCCAAATTAACACATTGCATACTGGGTGCCCTTCACCCCATGCTCAGCCCTGTTCCCGGCCACTTTCTAACTACCTCTAAACTGGAGTGCATGCAATCAAATAAACTGTCAGTACTAGCCTTTGAAGGACTACCATGTTTTTTCTGATGGCCTTCCTGAACAGTCGTTGAAATGCATGTTGGTAAGTAATTGTTGAAATTTATTTCGGCTCATAGTTTTTGGAAATATGTGGGTTTCTATTAGGGGATCGGTTGACAAGTAATCTTTCAGACACTATTTCTTCACCTGCCCTATCAGTGTACACAAAGCAATTTTTTTTTTAAATTTCCCTACTAGTGACATTAGTCCACTTTAGTGTTTTAGGGGATACGTTATGATAATGTGAATTCTCCTCATAGTATAAATTTGTGTGCTCAGCTACATACTGAAAAAATCCTCACCAAACATAGGTCCTGCTACTTTTCCTATGTTTCCAGGTTCATTAGGCCATACCTGTATACCAGGAGCACCTTCAAAATCTTCTAGCCTAGGTTCACTCTTGTCAATAACCCAGTTGTCATAAAACACGATATTATTCACAATATTTAGAATATTTACTCCCGCAACACAATTATCAGACTTGTTTTGCGCCACGTGAGTTCCACGCCTTGAAGATAAGGCTATATCCTCCTCATCACTTGAAATATTTCCGTTAGAAGATATTTCATCATCAAACTCTAAATATTCAGCATCACTCAGACATTCAGAGCCTGTATCAGAATCATAATTCATGAATAATTTCATCCGTCTAAACACGTCTAAACATGTTCGATCCCTGGGTGCCATCATCTTGCAGACTGCACGGCTCTTTAGACTTTGTAAACAAGTTGTCAGGAAATGCAAAGGAAAGCTATGATTTCAAGAATATTCAAAAAGAAATAGGACTACCGATTGTGTAGAACCATATATAACAGACTTGTATTACCCTTGTCCTCCAAATAGTTCTGGTATATCTCAAAAGATAGCACTAAACTTCAGTCTGCTGCTACCACAAGATATCTCGGGACTGGTCCCCAACGCTCGGCCAGGCAAACACAAGTTTTCTCGGGACCAGTCCTCATTGTGTTAATATCAATTACTTCAAGTATTAGAGGCTGCCTGGCCGAGGTGGTAAAGGCGTGCTCAGTTTGCCCGGAAGGACATGGGTTCGAATCCCCGTCAGGAAGTCGTAAAATATAAGAAATGAGATTTCCACTTCCGGAGGTGCATATGGCCTTGCGGTTCACTCAGCCTACACCAAAAATGAGTACCAGGTTAATTCCTGGGGCAAAGGTAGCTGGGTGTTGAGCTAACCACTCTACCCCATCAAGTGCCGAGGTTGCAGATAGTGGAAGCCTTTACCTTCCACCCCTCCAAGGGCCTTCATGGCCTGTACAGAGATACTTTGCTTTTTTACTTCAAGTATTATATCAAAATACTTTTTCTTAAATCAACTTAAATAAGTGTGGGAGAACAACTGTAGTAAACATGTAACCAGTAATGCCATCTTTCAGTACAATTAGTACTTTCTTCTAATTGTTTCAGTATGAATACAGTTGTATGATTTTAATTGTTATCTATTGTTGTCTATGTTGAGTTTAAGTTAATATCTCATTTTGTAACAAACAGGGCTTCAAAAATCATTTCAAACCTTTTACAAAATAGCGATAATCTCATCGTGATATACCATAACATGAAGAGAAATTAAATAAATACCTTGTACTAACAGACTAATGATTTTCTCACGAACTCCAGCTGAGTTACTAGCAATACACTGGTAAGTGCCATTGTCCATCCCAGTAACTTTCTTGATTTGCAGACTTCCATCTCGTGGATTTTGTTTGCTATAAAATATAAACATACAGGAAAAACTGAAATGAACTTCAAGACTGAGATTAGGAAGTGTGTAAATAACTAGTCATATAAATAAAAAAGGAGTGTGCATGGTTGATATGTATGGTCTTCATCTTTTTATTATCAACTTCATGAGGAACATGAAGAAAATGGAAAGGAGATGAATTAAAATTTTGAATGTGCCTGAGGAACAGTGAAGGGACTAAGCAATAGTGCCCTGATGACTGCAATCAAAGTAAAGGGTACTGAAGGGTATCACAATTTTATCACTTTCCCTGCTTTTCCCAGAATTTCCAAGATCACCCACTAGAACACCAAAATATATTCACAAAGGAAGGCAAAAAGGAGGTATATTAATCTTGGGTATTGCACATGATTACTGCATCAAAGTAGCAGTTGAGAGAGTGGTGAACATATCATCTCTGGATAATATCAAATTCAAGCAGACAATTTCAACTTTCAAGAATGGAATGCAAAATACAAGCACAAACAAGCTTTCTGGGTTATTCAGCAATATCAATTAAAACCAGAGAGCAAAATCAAACTTTTTTGGAGGCTAACAACTTGCTTCCCAAAGGAATAATTTACCCTGTAAAATTCAGGAATTCAAGACCATTTCTCATTTTCGTGCAACTTTCTCCAACCGGCCTCCCATTGTGAGGGCTCTAATCTATGTTGGAAATCACGTTCTTTTCACAAGGGATGACAAAGAACATTTTCAGGGCTGGGAAAAATATGACTGTACAATACTAAGCAGTAATAGTGAAAATTTGTGACATGAGAAGTGAGGTATTTTTGTATAGATTTAATATGACGTGAATTGGGGCTTCGAATTTATGACATGGTAAGTGAAAAATAGTCTTAATGAGGAAATCCACTAATGTGGTTTCACTTTATTTTCTCGCGTCTGCTTAAATTTTGGAAAGGCTTTTCCCATGTAAATTTATAGCAAAAAGCTTATCATTACTCTATTGATGCTTGAAATATGTAGGTTAAGTTAGGTTAAATAATGCTGTTAGAATAAGAAAACTAAAACATTTGCTACAGAAGCCACTGGAGTGATATACTGATATTTTTCAGAATGAAACTGAACATACGCATTCGCGTTGTCTCAGAATTAGAAAAATAAATAATGAGTAAGCTGTAGTATAGAAATCTGCAAAAGCACAAGTTTTGAATAAACTGACTGCTGTTTCATACCGATTTTAATGTGTGCGATTCCCCTGCCCCCCACCCCCACTCCCGATTCTTTTGAAAAATCGCATATGTAATGGCAATCCGCTATAGCGAGTAAATTTTTCTCCATTATGAATTCTCGCTATGTTGGATTTGTACTATAATTTGATATTTACATTACCAACTTCTCCTTTATGCCTTATGTAAAAATTTCTTAGTTATATATAATCAAATCTGTAATGTGGTTTTATGCCGTCAATAACACATTACTGTATTACTGTATTATTTGAAGACAGCAATGTATGTAGATAAGGAGATTGTCCATTTGTGTTTCCATGTTTATTCTTGTCTCCTTTTCAATTACTTCATCTTCCCACACTAACCTGTCATTGTGTTTTATCACATTATGTGTTACTGTCTCTCTATATGTGACTTGACTTGCGTACTTAGTGTTGTGTTTCTTAAGAATAGTGTCTGAATTATATTGACACTGGACGGGAATGGGATTCACAAAGTCTCAGGTCAGCTGAGGAATTGCTTCATATAAAAGGTAGCAAACCTGGTGATAACAGCCAAGCAATGTATGTTGAGGAGTTGTTGCACTGACATCTGACACACCAGTATCAGAAGGCCATCAGGCTGGGTAACAGTTATCATGGCAGGCTGAAGAATTGTAATGGGCTGTATGATCTATTGCCTTTTTTAAAAATACATTTTGTTGTTACCTATTTGTGTTACGATTAGCCACTAGGTAAGAAGCCAACACAGATACTTCTTGCTCATTAGATTTCTTAGTAAAGGCAATTTCTTCCTGAAAAATGTGTTTACATTTTCCTTATTTTGTACAAATGTGTCTCAAAATTTTGGTCAATATGGAAGTATGGAAGTTGAAGGAGAAAAGTATACAAGAAGAATTTCAAAGGGAAATAATACCCTTGGTACCCAGGACAGAGTGGGGAATGTTGAAGAGGAATGGAAAAGATTTAAGGAAGCACTGGTTGGATGTGCAGAAAAGGTGTGTGGTAGAACATCAGAAAATGTGAAAGACAAAGAAACACACTGGTGGAATGATAGGGTAAAGATTAAAGTGAAGGAAAAGAAAATGGCATGGAAAGCATGGAAAACATCTAAGACTGAAGAAAGTAGAAGAAAATATGTGGAGGCAAAGAATTTGGCCAAGAAAGTAGTGGAGGAAGAAAAGAGGAAAAGCTGGGCCTTATTCACACAGAAATTGAGAGATGATACGCAGGGCAGCAAGAAATGACTGTATGGTAGCTTAAGAAACAAAAAGAGAGATCAAGTAAACACCAGATTTGTGAAGGATGATGGTGGCATAATTTTTAACAAAGCCAGAAGAAATAAGAAATAGATGGAGAGAGTATTTTCAGAAGCTGCTGAACACAAGAACGGATGACAGTCATTCAATGGACGACCAGGAAAGGCAATTAGTTGACGAAGAAATGGATAAAGAAATTACAATGAATGAAATTGAAATGGCAGTAAGAAAGATGAAGAATGGAAAAACTGCTGGAATAGATGAAATTTCAGTGGAGATGATAAAGGCAGCTGGAGCTGTAGGCCTGCGGTGGACATATCACGTTCTCAGGAATGTCTGGGAGAATAAGGAGGTCCCTGAGGATTGGCAAAAAGGAATAATCATCCCAATTTTCAAGAAAGGTGATAAGAAAGTTTTGAAGAACTACAGGGGAATTACTCTAACATCCCATGTTGCTAAGATAATGGAAAGGATACTGGAAAGTAGAATAAGGTTGAGGGTTGAGAAGCAGATACAGCAAAATCAGTTTGGTTTCAGAAGTGGAAGGTCAACAATAGAGCCCATTTTCATTATGAGACAACTAATGGAAAAGCAGTGGGAGTACGGGAATGATATGGTGATGACATTCATTGATATTGAAAAGGCATATGACAGTGTCCCTAGGACGAAAGTTTGGGACAGTCTGGTGCAAAAAGAAATTGGACAGGGATTAATAAAAATGATCATGGCATTGGTTGGCAGGACAAGTTGGTTCAAAATAACTAGTGGGCTGAGACAGGGAAGTGTTCTATCACCAATCCTGTTTACAATAGTAATGGATGACATCATGAGAACAGCAAAAGCAGCATATGGAGGAAGAGAAATGAACATGATGTTAATTGCAGATGATATTGTGATTTGGGGAGAAGACGACAGGAAGGTTCAAGAACAGTTGAATGTGGTGAATGGGAAGATTGAAGAATGTGGATTGAAAATAAGTGTAGAAAAGAGTAAAACTCTTGTTATGACTAGAGGGGAGAAAGAAGGGAAAGGTCAGATTAGACTTGCAGACAAGCCCCTGGAAGTAGTGGAAATGTTTAAATACCTGGGGAGTGAATTAATGGAGAATGCTCAACTGGATGCTGAGATTAGTAAAAGGATTCAAGCTGGAAGTTGTTTCTATCATAGTGTAAGAAATATGTTATGGGACAAAGATGTGCCAATGGAAGCAAAGGATACTATGTACAAGATGTATTACGTACCCATAACAACTTACGGAGCAGAAACTTGGACAATGACAAAGAAGGATGAGAGTCGAATACAGGCAGCCGAAATGAAATTCTTGAGGAGTATGATACAGAAGAGTAGACGAGACAAAATAAGGAATGAGAAAATCCGGGAAGAAATTGGAGTGGAAAAAATGAATGATAGAATAGAGAAGAGCCAACTAAGATGGTTTGGGCACATAAAGCGAATGAGCAACGAAAGAATGCCAAAAAAGGTGATGGAAATGCAAATCCAAGGAAGGAGAGGCCGTGGACGACCACGATTGAGATGGAAGGATACCATCCAACGCAGCATTATAGAAAGAAACCTGGACTGGGACACAGTGTTGGAGGAGGAGTGGTGGAAAGACCGAAGAAAGTGGAGAGGAACCATATTTGCCCCTACCCGGCTACAGCTGATAAAGGGAAATGATGATGATGATGATGATGATGATGATGATTTATTGTGCTTGTTCAAGTAACACACTAAAACATTGCAGTTTGTGGTCCTTACACAAAAAAAAGCAACTAAGATTTAAATGCTAAATTTTCTGTATCAGCATCTATAAGAGATGACAATCATGTTTCATCACTACCCACCTACAGTTACTATCACTATTATTTGAATGATATACTAAGTGTGCTTCTTTTGAAGATATAGAAACAATCAAAACATTGGAGGAAAAAAAGACCAAAATTCAAATTTTAACATCAGTAGGATTACCACTTTTAAGCATAGGCCTACATGTTTGTAAAATGTACCAGAGAAATGTAGTTGAATATATTTTCATGGAAGAAATTAAAAATTTGATTTAAAAATAAATTCATAACTTAATTTGTTCTGTGGAGTGTCCGTGGCTCAGGCGGCAGCACGCTGGCCTCTCACCGCTGGATACCGTGGTTCTAATTCCGGTCACTCCATGTGAGATTTGGGCTGGACAAAGCAGAGGCAGGACAGGTTTTTCTCCGGGTACTCCAGTTTTACCTGTCATCTTTCATTCCAGCAACACTATCAATTAACATTTCATTTCATTTATCAGTCATTTATCATTGTCCTAGAGGAGTGCGACAGGCTTCGGCAGCTGGCACAATTCCTATCCTCGCCGCTAGTTGGGGTCTTCATTCATTCCATTCGTGACCCGGTCAAATGACTGGAAACAGGCTGTGGATTTTCATTTGTTCTGTACTGCAGTATGTTCATTCTATAATTTGTTTTCGTTGATTCATATTGAATAAGATCATGTGACATGGTCAACATACCGATGTACTTTACTGTAAAATAGGATAACACCGATCGTTTGCGTTATTTTTTGAAAATGTAATTCTACTGAACACTGCTGGTTTTTATCTGGTCCAAGCGTATGCATTCTAGAAAGGTAAAGTACTCACCGACAAGAATGAATATAACCGTGCGCGTTCATCATTATTTAATAAAAATAAGAAATCCAATAGTGAAAGATGGAAATCTGTATTATTAAAGTTACAAGAATAACTTCATTTGCACAGCAAGACTTACTGCATTCAGAAGGTAAGTGATGTTAAACATGTGATCTAGGATCATTTGTGATGTGTAAAATGAATTTAGTTGTGTTTTTCAGTTAATATAAACATAATATATTTACATAACTATAACATTTTGTAATTTTATTGGGTAATACCAATCATGGGAAGAGTTTATAAGAAGTTGACTGGGCAAGAAATGCTTGTATTCGCTGGTGACTTTGTAACAGTTAATTTCCGACTAAAAGAGCAGTTTGATATTTTATAGCAAAAATTGAAGATGATCTCGGAGGATTAGAGTATGAAGTCAGTTTCATGAGGAAGGGAGTATTAAAAAATGCTATGTTCACTTTTGTGTTTCCAGACACCAATGATGGAGTCATACCGTTCAGAATGCAAAACAAGTGTATTGGGTAACACCATTAATAACACAAATTTTTCATCTATTTTAGGGAAAGCTGAAAAAAATTTATTCATTGCCAAAATAATGGAAATTTATAATTAAACATAATTTAATTTTTGCAGTTCAATATTATAATTCCTGGGAAAGTTATACTAAAAAAACAAAGAAAATTGATCTGTATTACCCATGTTATGGTATAGAAATACTTACATATGTTTACTAGGAGTTATATCTGCATTATCTTTCTTCCAAATGATAATAGGCTTTGGATTTCCCTGGGCTGAACATGTCAATTTCACATCCTTTCCTGGACGTGCTTTCACAAGTCTCTGTTTGGCACCAGACAGGATGGGTGGTTCTGTGTATAAAATCCCATATATCTCACCAAGTACATTCATTCTTGAGAATAATAATAATAATAATAATAATAATAATAATAATAATAATAATAATAATAATAATAATAATAATAATAATAATAATAATAATAATAAATTTATAAAATGAAATAAAAGGCTTAACCATAAAGTGTGTCACATTATTCTTAGGTTTAGAATTTGGAAAGGAGATTCGGTTCATTTTTAACTTATTATCTTCCACAAAACAAAGCATCATTTGATCATAGTATAGCCACAATGAGGTGTTTCACAGCATGTATCTCAAACTGAACAAATGGCTTTCAAGATTTTGATAAGGTAAATACTTGTAGAAAGATGAAGAAAGGAAAAACCTAGAATATCCTGTGACAAAATTAACTTATAAAAACAACGGATTATAAAAGCGTAGTAAGCATAAATAGTCCAATGACTTGAGAATATTCAGATATTCTTTGAAAGTAACAAATTCAGCATTAATTCCTATGTTCAAGGAAACTGGAAAATTTGAAGGTCTTACAATATAATCATACATATGGAAGTTTCTAATGAATGATAACATTGTAGAAATCCAGTATCCAAGGGTTAATTACTGGCTAAAATATTGAGATGTCAATCATAGGGCAAAGTGCTCAGGTGATTAGAAACCATAATGATGATGATGATGATGCTCGTTGTTTAAAGGGCCCTAACATCTAGGTCATTGGCCTAATGACACAAAATGAGACAAATTGAAAGGACAATTAAAATCCATAATCCTCCACTGACCAGAATTCAAAATGTGAGGACGAAGAATGAATGGATGGATATGAAATTAAAACAATCAGTGGATCCGACCCGCAATGCCCGCACATTCACAGAAACTAGCATTAAACAATAGTACTGCTGACCAAGGGACTGCTTCTAAAGCACAATACTGAATCGATGATGCTTGTAGTCTAAACGGGTCCAAAATCCAGATCATCAGCCCCTCATAATGGTACTTATCGCTAGGAAAGTAGAACCATGGTATTCATCATGTTGCGGTACTAATCATAAGTAGTGTAGACTCGCGGTACTCCACACATTACGGTACTACTCACAGGTGATGTAATGCGCACATGTAACACAGACCTATGGTGTTTCGCATATTGTGTCGCTATTTACAGGCAACGCAAACCTATACAGGCAACGCAAACCTATGATGTTCTTCACATAAGTGGACTATCCACAGGGACTCGCTCTATCCCGTGGTGTTCCTCACATAGTGGGTACTAATCATAAGCAAGGCAGAACCATGGTATCGCTCATATAGTGGTATGAATCACAGGTAATGTAAAATGCATCCTGAGCACACACTGTTGCTACTAATCACAAACATATTGTGTACCTAACATAGTGGTACTACGCGCAAGTAAAAGTGACCCATGGTGTTCTCTGAGTGGTGGTACTAATTACAAGTAGTATCATGGTTCTTATTTGGTTATCCCTTGGTTGCCCCTTTTAGTTGCCTCTTACGATCATAACATTTAAGAGGGTCTTTTTTTTTTTTTTTTTTTTTTTTTTAGAAGGAAGCCATAATTTCCAGTATCGACTTAGGTAATTTAACTTAAAAGCTTCTCAGTCTATCAAACGCATAAGTTCAAAATATAACATACTAGCAAGATACCCGTGCTTCGCTATGGTTTTGAACTGAAAGTCATTATTCAAAGTTTGTACGTCAAACAGTTTCGGGGGAATGTTTATTTTATTTACTGATCCAGCATTCATTTGAACCCCATATGGAAGAATTTGAATGTTTTAAACCCTATCTTATTTAACCAACCTGTGAAATTTTGATCTTGTACGTCAAACAATAATGGAAGAATGAATGGTTTGTTAAGGGGTGAATGCTTTTAAATATTTATTAACATCTAGGATATATAAGACCACCCTTCATTTAAAAAAATTAAGTTCATGCCTGAAACAATTTCGGAAGAATGGATATTAGGTTTTTGAGAGTCAACCACCATCTAAACCCTTTAGGGGAGAAATAATTTTAAGTATGTGATATTTTACACCTAGGACATAAAAGAAAACCTTCTCATAAAATTACAACTTTGTACCTCAAAGGGTTTTGGACGGATGAATAATTTTGTTTACGGAGCTAACCACATTTAACACTTTAGGGGTGGAACGTTTAAAATTATTTCCTATTTCATACCTAGTATTTAAAATATATACTGCTATTAGGAATTTTGTCTTCATACGTTAGACCGTTTTGGAGGAAGGAATGAATATATCTGTTTTTGGATTTTAACCCCCATTTAACTTTCTGAGGGGTTAAATTTGTTTCTAACCTTCTGTTATTTAACATCTATGATATCACTTGAAATTTTAACTTCGTAATTCAAACGACTTCATACAAATGCCTATTTTTGTCATAATTTCTCACCCCCCAGTCAAAACCCCTTAAGGGTGTATTGTTTTAAGTCCAATTCTTATTTGTATCCTCATAAAAAGAATTCAACTCCCTTTACACCCCCCATAGATTTACCCCCCCCCCCCACAAAATACGTGTTTCTTTATTTTTAAAAGGGATTCCAAATACCAAATTTCACATCCGAAAAATCATTTTTGAGATGTAAGTATCCTCATACAAAGAATTCAATTCATTTTCAATTCATTACCCCCCCCCCTCAAAATGGTTTTTCCAAAAAGAAAAGAATGCATGTTTTTTTTAATTCTTAAAGGAGATTCCAAATACCAATTTTCATGTCTGTAACATCTTCAGTATTTGCTTTATAAGTATCCTCATAAAAAGAATTCAACCTTTTCTTCATTTCTTTTCACACAGCCCACCCCCTTCAGTGGATTTTCTGAAAACAAGAAAAATACGTGTTACTTTATTTTTAAAGAAGATTCCAAATAAAAATTTTCATGTCTGTAACGTCTTCTCTTTTTGAGATATATGTATCCTCATGAAAAAATATTCAACCCCTTTTTCAGTCCTTCTTACAACACTCCCGTATGTGTTTTTCCGAAAACAAAAGAATACGTGTTTCTTTAATTTTAAAGGAGATTGCAAATACCAATTTTCATGTCTGTAATATCTTTAGTTTTGAGATATCAATATTCTAATAAAAATAATTCAACCCCTTTCAGTCCTTGTTACCCCCACCCACCTTGAGTGATTTTTCTGAAAAAAAAAAAATGTGTAACTTTAATTTTAAGAGATTAAAAATACCAATTTTCATGTCTGTAACATGTAAAGTTTTTATATATACTGTGGATATGCTCATTTTAAAAATTCACCCCCTTTGTCACTCCTGTTCACAACCCCTCTCTGTCTAAGTAAATTTTCCAAAAACAAAAAACTACATGCTCTTTTTCAAAAAAGGAGATTTCAAATACCAATTTTCATGACTGTAACATCTTCCATTTTTGAATATAAACATCCTCAAAAAATGTCTTCAACCCCTTTTTCAATGCTTTTTCAAATTTTTCACCTCCTTTCCATGATTTTCCAAAAACAAAAAATATGTGTTTCTTTATTTTAAAAGGAGATTCCAAATACCAATTTTCACGTCTTTAAACTGCTAACATTTTGAGATATAGATAGACTAATGTTAAAAATTCACCCCCAGCCCCCTTTTCACTCCCCTTAGTGACGGAATATCCAAAAAAATCCTCCCTTAGTGGGCACCTATATTGTAATATAAATGTATTGCCAAAATTCAATTTTTTAATGTCCGGTAGTTTTGGCTCTGTCTGAACATCAGATAGCTCCTTAATTGTAATCATGTAGCCGAGCTGAGTGGCTCAGATGGTTGAGGCGCTGGCCTTCTGACCCCAACTTGGCAGGTTTGATCCTGGCTCAGTCCGGTGGTATTTGAAGGTGCTCAAATACGTCAGCCTCATGTCGGTAAATTTACTGGCACGTAAAAGAACTCCTGCGGAACAAAATTCCGGCACCTTGGCGTCTCCGAAAACCGTAAAAGAGTAGTTAGTGGGACGTAAAACAAATAACTATTATTCTTCTTCTTCTTCTTCTTCTTCTTCTTCTTCTTATTATTATTATTATTATTATTATTATTATTATTATTATTATTATTATTATTATTATTATTATTATTATTGTAATCATGTAGGCTGAGTGGACCTTGAACCAGCCCTGAGATCCAGGTAAAAATCCGACCTGCTCGGGAATCAAACCCAAGGCCTCCAGGTAAGAGGCAGGAATGCTGCCTCTATACCGTGGGACCAGCAAAATACTGTAACTTATCTGTAAAAATTATACTCTATTAAACAAAGACTGACATGTTTTGTTGTAAAGGAACATCTTCAGATTCTATCAAATCACTTTAAATCATGCCCAGATATGTACAATATTGTTCACGTTGCGTAAACTAGTCAATAATTATGAATTGGTGATGCTATGAACAAATGTGAACAAAATAATGAACGTACTAGTTCTCTACTGTCACTAGTAAATTATGGAAGTTTTCCCATACCTATCATACCTGTATATTTTTTATAGGTATGTTATAGTGTTATATATTATATTTTGAACCTATGTGTTCAAGAGACTGAAAATTTTTAGTTACATTTAAGAGTTATGCATAACTGTGATATGACTTCTCCTGTTCTTCTGTATAAGTAACATAGGCTATATATTGACTGCCTCAGTCAGGTATATGGAAGAACTCAAGAGTTTTAAGTTTATATTCATTCAATTTACATTGCCGAAACTACTAATTTTTATTTTCAAATATATAATCTTCATGTATGAACATATTTTACTCATTTAGTTCTTAGGAGACCTTTGGCATCAATAGCCTGCCTCTCATAGGACAAATCAACAGAAATGAAGATGTTGAGATGGATGTGTAGTGTCACGAGATTAGACCTGGTCCAAAAACAAATACATCAGAGGGACATGAACATGATACCTATGCTTCATTCATCTGCAGGTGGTAATAGCACAAGCAGAAACAACCATAAGAAATAGTCTGAATATCATTCATACCAATATAGTACATACATAGGTTATAGATTTCTGTATAATCAATTAAATAGCAAAACTTGTATTCATGCCATATCCACAAGATCCTAGTTAATAACTCAAACTTCTACATGCTACTAATACCACTGACTGGGAATATTCAACGTTCCAAAATAAGATACAGTTAACCATACTAAGTTCATTTCTGCTTAATACATTTTCAAAAATTCTGTTTACTTACCAAGGACTGCTATCTTCACCATTTTCTTTGCAGCTCCTCCTGTATTGCTGACTTCACACTCATAATTGCCTTCATTTTTGGCAGTCACATAAGGGATGATTAAGGAACCATTATCGTACACCTTGACATTTTCTACTTTCTCATCTACTAGCTCCCCATCCTTGAACCACTTAATGGTAGGAGGTGGATATGCTTGCAGTACTTCACATGTCAGCTCCTGAAATTCTCCCACTACTTTTGTTATGCTGGGATCTCCACTCCTATCCAGGACAGGAATTCCTATACAAAATAGCATTCATACTTTATTTCATAAATATCAGTGTACCGGTATATTAGAGTATATAGCATCACAGTACATCCAAATAATCATAGTAAGAAGAGCAAGTTGTATTGAGGACCTCAGAAAATAGTTTTTCTAGTCAAATAGTCAAATAACTCTGGTATGAAAGACATTCTACCCTTTCAAAAAAAAAAAAAAAAAAAAAAAAAAAAGCCAACCACTATGCCGAGATCCAACCAAAGATCTTGGGATGTGGAGGACATCATTGCCCCACAAAAGAAGTTTATTTCAGAAATGAAATATATTGTTACTTATTTCATACCAATGAATTATCAGAGATCACTCATCTAGATACATAGGAAATGGTCACTGTATAGGAATTATGGAAGTAACCAACTTTCCTGGGGCATGGTGATGATTATTATTTTTTTTTTTTTTTATAAATGACTTTACATCATATCAACACAGATAGGTCTCATGGTGATGATGAGATAGGAAATGGCTAGGAGTGGAAAGGAAGTGGTTGTTGCCTTATAAGGTTCAGCCCCAGGATGTGTCTGGTATGATAAAAATGGGAAACCACAGTAAACCATCTTCAGGGTTGCCAACATGTGGTTTGAACCCACTATCTCCTGAATGCTAGCTCACAGCACACCCCTCACCACATGGCTAATTCACTTGGTTTATTGACGCACACAAGGTGCTGTTAGTTGGTACAATTAATTTATTCACATATATTTACAAATGAACTCACTCATAACCTTAATCGCTGTTGGCACAGACAAAAGCTCACATCACAAACCGCCATTTAAAACAGACAACTGCCCATCTCTTCAATATGGCAACTGCATTTACCGCATGTCACGAGATCACAAGTAAAATCTTGCTACACCATAACTCGCTAACCAGTAACTCTCTTCCAATAACCTCCAAACAATAACTCGTTCAACAATAATTTGTCACTGTCAAGATTGTCTCCTTATATGTATCTGCCTGGCCAGGCTTCTAGAAAGCTACATTACAAAAAAAACTTCCTTTTATGAAAATTCTAGAGTGCGTAATACATAGATTGTAATGTACAGAATATTCTCAATTGTTCTTGTGCCCATACCATTCTGGAAGTTAGTGTGTGTTTCACAATTATGGATTACAGTTTATATATACAGGTAAGAATACATTATAATATTAATTTACAGGTATTTACATTAATGGAACTGATATAAATGTCTATGTACAACGTGTTTCATGATATAACCTTATAACCTTACAAACAGTGTGATCATAAGTACCGGTACATATGATGTAATAATAATAATAATCATAATACTAATACTAAATGGATGTAACACTTCACAGCTATACATACAAGTAATAATAATAATAATAATAATAATAATAATAATAATAATAATAATAATAATAATAATAATAATCATAATAATAATAATAATAATAATAATAATAATAATAATAATAATAATAATAATAATAATAATAATAATAATAATAATAATAATAATAATAATAATAATAATAATGCCATTAATGCTTTCACAGCCTGTACTTATAGACATGATATTGTATAGGCTTTTGGGCTTATGCCATGTCAAGAAAATAAGGTGAAATTCTGTACGTTTCGCAGAGAACTGAGCTCTGCGTCTTCAGAAGAAATCTCGACTGTCCACGAGAAAGGCTTCTTAAACAATGACAACTTTGAATTTGGACATTATAATAGAAGTGGAAATGGTACGTTCATTTACCACCAGATGGCACCTAGGACAAGGCACAATGTTAGCGTTCGAAGCGGAAGCTGACCGAACCATCAATTTCAGTCTAAGTGGTTCACATAACATGTTTGCATAACATATGACATTGACAGGTGTAAGACATAGACACAAGCCTGGAATGAAACATCTGGCGATGAGGAACGTACAAATTTGGAAAACACCAAGACGATATAACAGTGAAGGGATAAGGGAGAGAACTACATACGTAAATTCTTAATGGCTGGCAACCAGGTATTACTTAATTGATAGCTGGTGTTCTGAAGAGGCAGAGCACAGTTCTCTGCAAAACGTTAAATAATTCACCTTATTTTCTTAACACGGCATAAACCCAAAAGCCTATACAATATCATGTCTATAAGTATGGGCCGTGACAGCATTAATGGGAACATTAAAAAACCCCTATGGGGAAGATACTTTCAAGAAGGCTTCAAAGCCTATACAATATCATGTCTATAAGTACGGGCCGTGAAAGCATTAATGGGAACATTAAAAAAAACCTATGGGGAAGATACATTCAAGAAGGCTTCAAAATTCAGCAAGTTAAGGAGAAAGAAGTCTGCACTTTCTACTGAGATGCAGGGACCATAGCATCATTCCCAACTGTGTGAAGCTGAACCACACGTTAAATACACCGAAAGCCAGGAGAATATATCAACGTGCTAGCAAGGCTCTTGTGATCGAGAGAGTGCATAACACTCATAGGGAACTGGATTCATTCTCCCGAGAGTTGTTTTGTTTACACCGGCTGTTAAGCAACACTCTCTCACGGGAATTGTGGTTGACTTTTGATCGCATTACTGCTATACAGGCTGAACGTAAAT
The DNA here is from genome assembly GCF_040414725.1 of Anabrus simplex. Classification (NCBI taxonomy): domain Eukaryota; kingdom Metazoa; phylum Arthropoda; class Insecta; order Orthoptera; family Tettigoniidae; genus Anabrus; species Anabrus simplex. The sequence goes on along the minus strand of NC_090265.1, from coordinate 1,177,871,749 downwards.
TCAACCAGGTGTCATTCAGACAGAAATCAAAGTTCCTCCGTCTAGCTCAGAAACAGGTGGTCTCTTGCACGAACCCGGATGCTAGTAAAACTGTAGTCAATCTTTCCAAGAAATCCTTGGATGAGAATCAAATGGCAGTTCTAACTAGGGGTCTTAAATTCACTGTCACTCCCTCTAAAATTTCTACTGAGGAGTTAATTACTTCCGTTAAGGCAGCCATCCACAAACTACCTACGGATGAGGCTGAGAAGTTAAGACAGAGATGTGTGAGACTCATAAGGTCCGCTGTTGTACCCGTGCCCAATTTAACTAGAGGCGAAAGGAGAGCTCTGAAGGAACTTAGAGATAATTCTGAACTGACCATTCTCTCAGCTGATAAGGGTAATGCGACATGGTTATGGGCACTGACGATATAAGAATAAGATCTCGGCTATATTGTCAGAGCCTGTTTACAGACTGAGCTCACGTGACCCCACCACTCGTGTGTCCAACGCCACCATGAAACTCTTAAGGCAATCTTCAATTCCAAAAGAGGAGGCTAAACATCTGTCTCCGGGAAATTCAGTGCCTCCTAGATTATATGGACTGACTAAGATCCATAAAAAAGATGTTCCCCTCAGACCTATTGTTAGTGCGATAGGTTCTCCTACGTATGCTCGGGCTAAATACCTAAGCAAATTGCTTCAGCCACACATAGGACGTAGTGAATCATACATCAGGACTCTCAGTATTTCATCAATAAGCTGTCAACCATAATTCTTCAACCTAATTCACTTTTGGTGAGTTTCGATGTGGAGTCCTTGTTCACTAAAGTGCTGACTGACTCGGTCCTGTCTCTCATTGAACACCTGTTCTCTGAGGACATTACTAAGCTATTTTACCACTGCATGATGTCCAGCTATTTCTTGTGAGGTGGGAGTTTTTATGAACAGACGGACAGAGTGGCTATGGGAAGTCCACTTTCACCCGTAGTGGCTAATGTCTTTATGGAGCATTTTGAGGAAGAGGCTATTGCTTTGGCGCCTGTCAAGCCTATGATATGGTGGAGGTATGTTGATGATGCATTTGTGGTCTGGACAGAAGATCCTGAGAAAATTCATCTATTTCTAAACCACCTAAATCAGTAACATCCGTCAATAAAATTCACTATGGAGATGGAGTCGGACGGATGCCTTCCTTTCTTGGATGTTCTGGTGGGAAAGAAACCGGATGGCTCCTTAGGACATACCATCTATCGTAAGTCTACCCACACAAATCACTATCTTCATGCAGATTCTCACCACCATCCAGCACAAAAACAAGGCATTCTCACGACACTCGCCAAGAGGGTGAGACAAATTTGTGAGACATCACATATCCAGGTGGAGATGGACATGCTCAAAGTCGCGTTCAAGGGTAATGGTTACAGTGATTTGCAGATTCACAGAGCCCTACATCCCAATGAAATGACCAAGCAAAGCTCACAGAAGGAAGAAGTGAAGGGAACTGCCTACTTGCCTTAAATTCACAACACCACAGATCGAATTGCCAAGGTTCTCTGCAAACACAGTACCAAAAACCGTGTTTGGCACCGCCACTAAAATTGCTTACAGTCTGAGTAAAACCAAGGACAAATTTTCCCCACTTTTACATCCTGGGGTATACAAAATTCCCTGTACTTGTGGTAAGGTATACATCGGCCAAACATAACGGTCCACTGGTACCCGTATCAAAGAACATGAACGTAATATTCGTCGCAACCAACCTGACAAATCGGCAATAGCTGAGCACGCTCTATCATCCGGTCATGATGTCATGTTCCAAGATGATCGAGCTTTTACCCACACTAGACACTACAGGTCCAGGATTACGGTATACAGGAAGCTGTGGAAATACGTAGAAATCCTAACAATTTCAACAGGGACACCGAATATTAATTAAGTAATACCTGGTTGCCAGCCATTAAGAATTTGCGTATATAGTTCCCTCCCCTATCCCTTCACTGTTATATCGTCTCGGTGTTTTCCAAAATTCGTACGTTCCTTGTTGCCAGATGTTTCATTCCAGGCTTGTGTCTATGTCTTTCACCTGTCAATGTCATATGTTACGCAAACATGTTATGTGAACCACTTAGACTGATTTTGATGGTTTGGTCAGCTTCCGCTTTGAACATTAGCATTGTGCCTCATCCTGAGGGCCATCTGGTGGCGAATGAACGTACCATTTCCAAAGTTGACCCAAAACATGTGCGTATAAATTATTCAAATAATAATAATATACTGACAGGGCGGACCAAACAATCACCCGTTGTACACAATCATACCATTTCCACTTCTATTATACGAAGCATGTTTTTATGTAAGGTCCGTTTTGTTGTAGACACTAGTAGTTTATGCACATATCGCAACGAGCGTGTGCGTCGTGTACCAGCATGCCTCGGGAACAACTGTGCTCAGTTTCAGCTCTGTAGCTAACCTGTACGGTTCTGTTCTGTGCTTTCAAAATGTTCAAGACTATCAACTCGCCTGCCGCGTGTGAGGTTTGGTTAGTGATACAGTTTTTGTCAGCAAGGAACCTGTCTGCTGCAGAAATTCATCAACAGACTTGCGAAGTGTACGGTGATACTGTTATGAGTGAAAGCAAAGTGCGTAAGTGGGTACGACAATTCAAAGATGGCCGTGACAACGTGCATGATGAGGACCGCTCGGGTTGCCCTTCGTTGATTACTTCAGTTGAAGTGAAGATTCGTAAGAACAGGCGCTTCACAGTAACAGGTCTCTCAAACGAATTTCCTGACATGTCGAGATCAGTGCTTTACAACATTGTTTCTGAACACCTAAAGTTTAGGAAACTGTACTCCCGTTGGGTCCCGAAACTCCTAACAGAGGACCACAAAGCCAAAGATTTGATGATGAAGTTCTTGACTTGTTATGATGAAGAAGGTGACGGCTTCTTGAGTCAGATCGTAACTGGAGACGAAACATGGGTTTCGCATATCACGCCTGAATCGAAGCAACAGAGCATGGCATGGAGACATATACACTTGCCTGTAAAGGTGAAGGCCAAACAGACTCTGTCCCAGCGCAAAATCATGGCGTCGGTGTTTTGGGATAGGCATGGTGTTTTGTTGGTCGAATTCATGCAACGAGGAACCACTATTGGTGCAGAAGCATACTGCCAAACCCTGAGAAAGCTACGCAGAGTGATTCAAAACAAAAGACGTGGCAGGCTGACAAAGGGAATTGTCCTTCTTCATGACAATGCAAGACCTCACACTGCAGGTCAGACCTGCGATTTATTGGACAGTTTTGGCTGGGAAGTTCTAGACCACCCACCCTACAGTCCTGATCTTACGCTGAGCAATTACCATCTGTTCCTCCACCTCAAACATCACCTCAGTGGCAACCATTACAATGATGACGGTGACGTGAAAACGGCAGTGAACTCTTGGTTATCGGAGCAGGCGGCAAGTTTCTATGAAGAGGGTATTTTAAAATTGGTTATGAGGTATGATAAGTGTTTGAACAATCTTGACAACTATGTCGAAAAATAGAGTGAAGTATGTACTTTCTGAAAATAAATTTACTTTTTTGAAATAACCTTTCATTGTGTACTTATTTTCAAACGGACCTTACTTAAAAAAAACCTCGTAATATCCAAATTCTAAGTTGTCACTGTTTGAGAAGCCTTTCTCGTGGACAGTCGAGATTTCTTCTGAAGACACAGAGCACAGTTCTCTGCGAAACGTTAAGAAGAATTTCACCTTATTTTCTTGACATGGCATAAGCCCAAAAGCCTATACAATATCATGCCAATAATAATAATAATAATAATAATAATAATAATGAAGTCATCACTGATCTGTGTTTAGGGCTGTCACCCAGGTGGTAGTTTCCCTATTAGTTGATCAGTTGTTTACTTAGTCATAAATGATTTCAAAGAAGTCAGAAATTTAAGAAACATCTCCCTTGGTAAATTATTCCAATCCCAAATTCATCTTTCTATAAACAAATATTTGCCCAGTTTAGCCTAATTCTAACTTTATCAACACATTTTTACCTTTCCTACTTTTACAAACTCCACTCAAGCTTATTCATCTACTAAAGTTATTCCATGCCATCACTCCGCTGATAGCTCAGAATATTCTGCTTAGTAGAACAGCTCATCTCCTTACTCCTTACACCACTCTTTTGTCAGAAATTGTTCAGAACAAATCATGCTGTTTTCCTTTGGATCTTTCCCAGCTCTTGAATCAAGTAGTCCTGGTGAGAGTACCAAACCCTGGACAAATAAATTGGGGCCATACCAGTGACTAATACACCTTCTCCTTAACATCCTTACTACTATGCCTCAATACCCTCATAACCATATGAAGAGACCTGTAATCTTCATTTACAAGCCCGTTAATGTGATTACCCCAATGAAGATTTTTTCCTTATATTAATGTCTAGGTACTTGCAGTGATTACAACTAAAATAATTCTATGCATTTGCAGATGTTCAACGCAAAAAAAGACCTAGAGTACAGTAGAACTAGGTGGTCACCTCTCATGCTGCAGTAAACAGAATCTTTCATGCATACCCACTTCTAAAATCCTACTTTCTCAGTCAAAAAGGTGCCCTTTGTTACTGAGAACTCTTTGTGAGGATCCTGTTTCTGAACTGAGACTAAAATTCATTTATACACAAGCTTCCACATTTCATAATGTTGTATTGAAGGTAAAGGGTGACAGAACACAGCTAATTGAAATGAAGTATGCAATAAGTAACTTGAGAAAAAATCTTGAAAGAAAATCTCATTGGTTTAATTTCTAGTAAAGTAAGAGTACTTGTTAACTTCACTGGAAGAAGGCTTGGAGGAAACTGCTGTAACATTCTATGAAAAGGTTACGTGAACGCTACTGATCCACGAAATATCACTGTAATATTTGTCACATATGAAAGGTAATCATTGATTTACTCAAATAAAGTCTAAAATCCCAGGTAGATTAAGAAATAATGGAAATATTTAATTTTACAGAATACATACTTTACTGCCTTACAGCTATATACAATTTTTTCTGCGTCGCGGGGCTTCCGTGTTTTGTTTGTGTGTAACACAACACTTTCGTGTGTCATGTCTTTGCTCACGGTAATGCTTTGGTGTCGTGTCACTTCAACTGTCAATTGTCTAATAGTGCTGTTCCTTTAATAAAGTAATATATCTATTGTTCCAGGGATCATGCTATTTTCCGGTTGCTTCAGTACGAGATTTAGGTCTTGTAATTTCCTTATTACATGGTGATTTTCGTCGTCAAAAAAAGCGATAACATCCTTAATGTTGTTCACCTCCATTTTGCTTTTTGAACTGTCTGCGCTAGACAAATGCACAAAGATAATAAGAATTCACAGACATGGCACTCCCATTCATCGGTGCCAGCCCTGGACCTCAAGAAACAAACAAAAGATGGCGCGAGCAGCGGAATGAAACATGATGGACTCCTGTTTACAGCTCATAAGTACGTATTCATATTTCTTGCTAGTACCGACGGTATTTCTTAATCTACCTGGGATTCGAGACTTTCTTTGAGTAAATCAATGATTACCTTTCACATGTGACAAATATTTCAGTGATATTTCGTGGATCAGTAGCGTTCATATAACCCTATGAAAACTCTGTTGAATATTTAGATTTGTGGTTTAAACACTTCAAGGACTTGGAGATTTTCCAGTGGGCTTCATTGAAGTATGTTCCTATGTGACTTGAGATTGAAGAGTGTGTTGAATTCATAGCCTGCCAACGGTTCTTAGATATGGATAAAGATGGTGAATTATTTGATGAGTTTTCATGCCTAACAAGGGATTTAACACAAGAAAAATGATCTTCCATCATCCATTCAGTACATCCTTTCCCTACCAGGTACAAATGCATCTGTAGAAAGGCTGTTCTCTCAAGTACACAGAATTTGGACAAGGGAAAAATCCAATTTGAACGTAAACACTCTAAAAGCCATTATGAAGAACTAGAATCAAAGATAATGCCTCTTTTGCAGATGATGTTATAGTAGAATAATAAATAAGTTACAGGATTGTGAGCGACTGCAAAAGACCTTGAAATTGCTGTGAGATGGACAGCAGACAATGGAGTGAAAAATCAGATAGGCACCTAGAGGAAAAATCTTCTCAGTTTTAATTACTCTGTCTATGGAGTGGAAGAACCTCATGCATATTACAGCAAGTACAATTTAAACTAAAATTCTGAAGTTTTATTAAATTTGAGTGTCAGCTGAGTTATATCTACCAATAGTATGCTTATGTGTATGATTAATCATAAAATGGGTATTAATGGACTGTGATCCATTCATTTTCAGAGCAAACATTTCTGTAAATATGGAAATGATACAGTCTTATAAAAACTGTGTTCACCGGAGACTAAACTGCATTCTTGAAAAAAACGTCTGTACAGTTCAAAGTATTGTTTAGTACTCCATGTTAACTTACCAAACACTGTTATCTTCATTGATTTCTTCACTGTTCCTCCTGCATTACTGACTTCACATTCATAGTTCCCTTCATCTTTAGGAGTCACATAAGGGATGATAAGTGAACCATTAGTATACACTTTCATATTTTCTGTCCTCTCATCTATTAACTGTCCATCCTTGAACCACTTAATGGTAGGTGGGGGGTATGCCTGTAGAACCTCACATCTCAGTTCCCTAAATTCACTTATAGTTGCAGTTATGCTGGGATCACCACCTCTTTCCAAGACAGGGATTTCTGGAAATATGCAAATAATAGGCTTGTAATACTGTATAGTCACCAAAAATGTAACATTCCTTGCATATTCTACTGAACCATATCACAATATACTTCAATTTATTTATAAGAACACTGTGGCATAATTTTATTTAGCATGTCATAGAGTCACAGGGAGTAAAGGAAGAACCCTGGATGGCAGTGCCATAGACCGTGAGAACCCTGTATTGCTCCGGAAGGAACGAATTCCCCAAGTTGGAATTGAACTGCAAGCTGTGATTTCATTCATGTAGACCCCTACTATATCACCACAACAACCTGAATAGGGTGAGATTTAAACGAGGGGATCTACAGAACAATTGTCACAGGTTGACAAACTTCTCTTTTGCAGGGCTGGAATCATCTGAATTTAAATCAATAAAACCACCACTATGCTAAATTCCACCGATCTGACACCACACATAATTTTATCAGAATTATCGAATGCCAGGAGTCGATAATATTATTTACTTGTGCTGAATTGAGAGAGGTGTGTATTTACAGCAGCGGCTGTTGACATCTGGAAGGCTGTTACAAAGGAGAACAGTTTGTTAGATGGGAGTTCCCTTGAGGCGAGCGTCCCCTCGAGACTATATAGTCCATCGCAAGAAAGGAAGTACTCTTACTTGTGCTCATTCGCTCAGTTGATTCCCTTTTGCAGACTCACTTGTACCTTACTTGACATTCGCTTGAGTCAGTCGTGCACTCAATGTCTTATTATGTTATTAACTCGATGTTTTGAGAGCCAAGTGCGGCATGGCATAATTCGCAAGAATATTAGACATATTTATTTGTGAAACTGTTGTCAGACTAATGTATAATCGCTGTGAGTTGGCTCACAAGAGTTAGTAACGATATTAAGTATTATAAATATTTATAACACTTACGCGAAACGTGGTAATAACGTGTGCAAGTCGTGTAAGATATAACCACTGTCAAGGACTGATTATAACTGGGCTGTTTCCCGTAATTAGTGCTGCACAGACAGGATTCATCTCTGAGCAGTGGTTACAGTCAATAGTTGCCAAACACTATGGTTGTAGTCGTGTGTATGATCACGCTAAGCGATGAAGTACATGTTCTGAAGTGACTCTACAATTCCAGGCATGACCAGGATCAAGCAGACGACAACCGTGATGTATCCAGGAGTTGAGCAGAGGACACTCATCCCTGTGCTGTGTGCTGTCATCTTGGGCTAGGCATGCATGACATAGCGGTCATGTGATTTGTCACTGATGCATAGATGGCTGATAAGTTAAGTCCTTTTGTTCTATAAGCATGTGAAGTAATATTTGATGCACTAGTTTAGGCCACTCTTAAACAAGTAAATTAATTGCTATATGTAAGCCAGTGCAGCATTTGTTTTGCTCAGTTTAACTAAAATGAAATACGTTCAGGGCTGTATGCATGATTAAGGCCCCAAGCTAAGTGTTGTATATAAATTAGATGGGAACAAGGGACAGAATGGATTAGATATAGATGTGTGCATTAGTTATTAGTAGTTTATTCCTGTATGAGTTGATTTTTGACAAAGTTGTTGGGCAGATTCTTCATAATACCTAATAGGCTGCACGCCATCAGCATCGCAATATTAAATGGATTAGAGTAGAGATAGCACATGTCAGGATATTTCTATGCATGACGCATTAAATTTCAGCTGCAAGGAGTTGTGATGGGAGATCTTTCAACGTTGAAAGTAGAACAGGGTCTTCAAATGTGGTGGCAGGCAAATTCATGAATGTAACGGTCACTGAACCAAGGATTCTTTAAATGTGAGGCTAGAATTGCCGAGAGATGTTTATGAGGCTGAAATGATAAGAGAAAGGCTATGAAAGCCATGGTGCTTTATTTGCAGCCACGATATATGTGTATTGATAAGCCAGCCTGTTTTTATGTGAGAGGATGCATGTGGCTGTGAGCTATATTTTTCAGTGAGAATGTTGTGCCATTATGCAGCATGAACAAGGTTGGCCAAGCCCTGACAAGGTAATTGCTTCCTAGGTAGGGAGAAAGCCCGAGTCAGCTGTAGGCTGAGGGCTGAGTTTAGTGAGTGAAAGTCTTTACAATGAATACTGTTATTTCCATGAAAGGCCAGCCACAAAACAACTATTTAAATGTTTGTTGCTAACCAGCTTATATGCCCTGTTGTGTTGAGGTATGCTGTAATGCTGTGTCTATGTGAGACATGGAATCTTCAGAGCCTGAGTAGGTTGAGATCGAATCCCGGCTCTATCGATTTCAGTGCATATTCTGTGCAGGTGTGATTTATGTATATTTATCTTGTGTTGATTATTGTTGTGCCCGTGCAATTATTTTTTGTGTTGTGATGTTTTCTTTTGTTGAGTAATGGGCAGAACTTGGCCCAATGGCTAATTTTGGGGAAGTGAGGTCCTGTCCTTATCCTTTGCTCATGGGTACAGACCTATATGATTACAATCTGTGTTGTTTTGGATGGGTAATTTAGATGCAGTCTTGAACAAGTGTTTTATATATTTGTGTCTGAGTGATCGGAATGTACATACGTAAATTAGGCCAATTACTAGTATATCGGATATCACCATCGCATCTCATGAACGGTTTTAGATCGAGCCTTCGGGCAAAGAACTAGGGACTTAACGAGGCAGCCAACATAATGAAATAACGTAACCCATACATATTCAATGTAACATACTTCATATTTCTCGGGTTCGTTACCTGTTTATAATTTGTAAACGGAAAAATGTGAATTCATGTATATGTGAGTATCACTTTCTTTGACCAATTTAATGGTCGGCTCTCCGCTTTCTTTGATTTTTCTTGATGATGATGATGATGTTTGTTGTATAGAGTGGCCTAACATCTAGGTTATCAGCCCCTGATATTTCTTAGTTAGTATGATTTTAATTCATATTTTCAGTTAAATAAATCTATCATACCCGATAACCTGCGCTCTCATTCACTAGTTTTATATGTACTGAATGTATTTCCTGTCCATATACTTTTAGTATACTTTAAGAAGTAGAAGTAAGAAGTAATAATTTATTATTATTATTATTATTATTATTATTATTATTATTATTATTATTATTATTATTATTATTATTATTATTATTATTATTATTATTATTATTATTATTCAAGCTCAATATTTGCATTAGTTACCCATGGGTGAGAGAATATTGTTTTCAAGTTATACCTGTTATTGCACTTGCGTCAGTATCTTATAGAAAGATAGAAATATAAATAGGAACACATAATAGGACAAACATAATGACAGATTAGTATGGAAAGAAGCAGCAACAGGAAGAGGAGACAAGGACAGACATGAACACAAAGGAACAAAGAAGATCTCCACATTTTCACACACTGTCATTTTCACATATCGGTACAGTTTTATTCTTCTTCTTCTTCTTTGTCGTTTAGGCCTACTGAGGACCACGGGGCTCGTATCTACTCTTGGGTAAAGTTGTTGCTTTCTTCTTCATCCAATACTCCTTCATTTGCTGACTATGAGCCAAATTTCTCTCCTCGGTCCACTTAGTTCCTGTAGTTTTCTTACTTGTAAGGGACGTTGGGAAAACTCAGTGTCGGATGGCTTGACGGAACAGTAGTCGGTCATGAGTTTGTCCCAGTGGGATATCTAGTTGCTCCATATCTGACTTAACTGACGTGATCCATTTGTTCGTAGAAGCCTTGCCTCTTCCTGTTACTGTGAATATCCTGTTGGTGAGTCTTCTGGAGTCCAGACGGGCCAAGTGTCCATAAAAGGTCAGGCGCCTTTTCCTTATAGACGTGACGATGTCCTCCTGGTGTTCATACAGTTCATCATTATGGCGGATTCTGTAAGTGCCTCCTTCCTCTCTGATTGGTCCTAATATCCTCCTCAGGATCTTCCTCTCTTTTAACTCCAGCTTTCTGAGTGGGCCCTTCCTAGCCATTACAAGGCACTCAGAAGCATACAGAACAGATGGTTTGACTACCGAGTTGTAGTGTCTGAGTTTGAGGTTCTTGGAGAGGCACTTAGATGAATAGATACTACGACATGAGTGATAAGCCCTTCCAAACTTGATACATTATTATTATTATTATTATTATTATTATTATTATTATTATTATTATTATTATTATTATTATTATTATTACAACTAGGAGCACAAAATATCTTGGTGTAACGCTTGATACTAAGCTTACATATTGGGACCACATCAAACGGGTAACAGATAAGGCAGCGAAAACCATGACTGCACTGAGTAGACTCATGGGAAATATCAAGGGACCGATATCTAGTAAAAGGCGGCTTCGCATGTCGATTGTTCAATCAATACTGCTATATGGTTCGGAAATTTGGGCTGAATCGTTAAAAATTGTGAAATATCGGACAAGAATTGCGGCAGTACAACGGAGAGCAGCTTTACGAATTGCTTGCACATATCGCACAGTATCAGAACCTGCAATTCTAGTAGTAGCAGCAGTAGCTCCTATTGACTTGTTGGCCTTCGAAAGACAAGAAATTTGGCTCACACAAGAAGAGCTAGGAAGGAAAAGGGCAAAGGCTTTGGCTCTTAGTCACAGAATGCAATGATGGCAAACAAGATGGGAAGATGATTCTAAAGAGAAATGGACGAAAAGACTGGCATGTGGGTTGCCCGAAATCATGGTGAAGTGAACTACTATCTCACACAGTTCTTGACAGGTCATGGATACTTCCGAAAATTTCTTCATAGGCTAGGGCTAGCAACTAGCCCGGTGTGCATATACTGTGGTGATATCGATGACGTATTACATACTTTCTTTGTGTGTGTTCATTGGCTGTCACAAAGAAGATGCTTAGAAGTTATGCACAGAGAATTGATGCCAGAAGGAATCGTGTCAGTAATGCTACGAAGTCGAGAGTCTTGGGTCCAGGTGGCAGTCTACGTAGAAAATATTCTGCGTCAGAAGAAGAAGGACCTGGATGATTACAACAGACAGTAAAGCAGAAGAAGGAAGATGAAGCACAAGATGCATTAAGCATGACATCCGCCCTGAAGTAATGCGAGAGTGGTTTCCGGGGCGGAGATAAACGTCGTGGGAAAAGGGAGTGTGGTTTTTAGTGGGTAAGAATCTCCACACACTTGTTGAGTGCAGACCCTCACAAGCGTCTTATGAAAGATTTTCCACACTCCCTCGCAAAAAAAAAAAAATTATTATTATTATTATTATTATTATTATTATTATTATTATTATTATTATTATTATTATTATTATTATTATTATTATTATTATTGGCCTATTTCCAATTACTTAGGGTCAACACTTTTATGGCTGGATGCCTGTCCTTATGCCTACCCTATGTGAAGAGATGCATTCACTATTGCATGTTTCCATAACAGATAGTAGTGTGATGAGTTGTATGTAAATGAGGGGGGTGTATGTGTGTTTATGTGCATGGGTGGTTGCATGGGTGCGTGCATGCATGCATGTTTTTTATAACAAATACAATCACCCAACCCTCAGTCTAGAGGAATTAACTAGACAAAGTTTTAACCCCAGCTCTGCTGGGTATCAAACCCAGAGTACTCTGAACCAAAGGTCATTACACTGACCATTCAGCTAATTTTAATGGTCAGGGGAAAAGCAGGTAAGTCAACTTCCTTCAGAACACAGAAAAATTAAATTTTAATTTTAAAATGTTACTAAATAAACAAATAGAAATGTTACAAAATCATATGCTTTGAATAAATGAAGTTCAAAACGTAGTAAACTGAATTAAGCTTGGTCCAATGCCTAGTATATCACTGCTAAGTCGATTATGACAGATAGTTGTCATACCTTTTCTTCTTCCCCTGACCCTTCATTTACGAAATACAAATACATTTTTTTAATTTGGACTGTAATTATTTCTTACCGGAGAGAACTTATAATGAATTAGCTGTTGTATGTCTGTTGTTGATGGGATGATCTAGTTATGAGAGTGCAGTAGAATTTTAACAGAGGGATTGTTTTGTAAGCTTTTATGAATTCAATGCTCTGTTGTTGCTGTAATTTATCTTAGATTTCATTCAGACTATATGACTCTTCATAATTTAGTCTTTATTTACTGTTATTGAAATTTTACAAAAATGTGCTTCCACATTTACATAATTTCTCTTCGCATTTACACACTCCACTCCTGCCATGCTGGCTGGCACTGTGGGAACTTGAGTACCATGAGAAATGGAGTGGAATTAGTTGCAAATCGTGAATACTTTGCAAAGAGAGCAAAAGTCCAGTTAGGTAGTTTTTATTTGCATATTAGACAATATGCTTTCTTGTTTAACACACTCTCATTCCTTGTTCCCTGCAGAAATGTCTTAACAGGGTTTTACTATTGAAGGGATTATAAAATCCTTTAATCATCATCATTATTATCACCATTCCTTCTCAGATATAAACATTTGCATTGTTTCTTCTAAATCTAGAATCTTGATTACTTACCCAGGATTGCTATCTTCATAATTTTCTTTACTGTCCCTCCTGCGTTGCTGACTTCACATTCATAGTTCCCTTCACTTTTTGGGGTCACATGTGAAATTATGAGAGAACCATTCTCATACACCTTGATATCTTCCACTCTTTCATCTACTAACCCTCCATCCTTAAACCATTTAATTGTTGGAGGTGGGTATGCTTGCAGAACCTCACATCTCAACTCACGAAACTCATTCAAAGTTGTAGTTATGATGGGTTCACTACTCTCGTCCAGAACAGGGTTTACTGCAAAACAGAAATCACACATTTTTATTCATGGTTAGAACTATTCTTACTACATGAGATTTAAAATGAGATGAGCTACCTGAAATAAATTAGTTCGGATTAATTTTCTGTTATGTATAATGTACTGTACGTAATGGGAGATGACTAACCGAGAAAGTAAAGGTGTGCTTGGTTCCGCTGGAAGGATGTAGGTTTGATTCCACTTCAGGAAGTCAAGAAAATTAGAAATGAGACCTTCATTTCAGGAGTAGCCCTATGATTCACTCAACTTACCAGAAATATGAACCGGTACCCGGTTAAATCCCAGGGGCAAGGGCAGCCAAGCATTAAACTAACGATTCTGTCCATTCTATTTTCAGATAGTGAAACCTTCCACTCCTCCAAGGCCCTCAATGATCAATGATGGCTTTGATTCCGTTTGGTTCGCTTTATGGTATGTAATGAAATGTCGTATGGCTTTTAGTGCCAGGATATCCCAGGACGGGTTTGGCTCGCCAGGTAGGCGAAGGCGACCCGCACGTCGTAATGAGGATGAAATGATGAGGAAGACAACACGTACACCCAGCCCCCGTGCCATTGGAATTAACCAATTAAGGTTAAAATCCCCGACCCGGCCGGGAATCGAACCCGGGACCCTCTGAACCGAAGGCCAGTACACTGACCGTTCAGCCAACGAGTCGGACATGGTATGTAATGATCTTAAGGTTATTACTGATAGCTCTTGAGATATCAGATGTATTCTCAATGGTGAGTCAGTCCATCTCAAACAAATGTGAAAAAATACATAGAGGAAAATGAGATAAATGAGCATGAAGAGAAAGCACAGATTGAACAGTATATGGGAAGCACAAAGAGTCTGAGATGTATCATATAAAGATTTCAAAGGCAGAATACAGATAGTAAGAAGTTAGATTTGAGAAAAGGAGTGGTCCAGGAGGAACAATGCAAAAACTTTAAAAGTTATGAAGTAAGCCTTCAAATCTCAATAATTATTTGTGTGCATGATAGCCAAGTGACATAACTACTGACTACTCACAAAGGTAGCCACAACTCAAATCACAGCCACAGCATGTGGGATTTTTAAAAATGGAAAGTCTTGTCCTGGCAATTTGTAGCCCAAATGTTTAATATTTAAAATCAAAATTAAACAATGCTTATAATCTACTAAACATACCTCATTCATCCTCAGAAATTATATTTAAAAACATTACAGAGTCTCTAAGAAACATTTCAATAACCATGCAGAGCCATTGGCTGAAGATTTACACATGCTGTTAACAACCATCTTTTGATCATCACTCACTTTCAGTGACACAAGACTTGTCCTGGAAAGCATCTAAAAATCAGAAGAGAGTTTATATTCTCCATTCTGCAACCTCATAAAGACTTATCTCCTTAAAAAAAAAAAAAAAGATTGGCTTCTTTACTTAAATTACTCTTTCTTGCATTCCCCCTCACACTGAAATCTGTAAACATACTTTCACTTGTAATAACATTCTTCCACACAACTTACATACCTCAGTTGCCAATTCGTGAATTCACCATACTACCATCTTCAGTTTAAAAAATTGTCACATCAACATCAAACATATCAGCAGTCCAATGTACAGTTTTCATCACCTTAATCAATGATTCACACAACTTGTAAATACCTTTCTTAACTCTTCAATCTGTTAAATTAATATCAGATATGTTTATGTGTTTGCATAGAGTTTCTCATTATTTTATAGACAACTAGCAAGATACCCGTGCTTCGCTACGGTATTATACTGAAATTTATAACTGAATGCTTATTGTTTTAGATACCGTATATAATCTGCCGAAATTCGCGATCTGACTCGTTTTCTAATACATTACGGCAAGTTTCCTCCCATTTTTCAATCTTTCTTTCCAGCAATCGATTTTGTACTTCCCGGGCTAGGTCCAGGTATTCCACCCGGTCGGTTGGGTCCCTAAATCTTTGCCATCTTTTCTTATAAGCATTTTAAATATGGATCAAATCCTTCAGAAGATTCGGCGTAGTGTCATCTTGGGTACCTTGGCGGTACTGAACCGTGAACCCTCAGCTGGACTGTATTCTTAGTCATTACCCGTACAGGACCCGTTTCCAGCGTGGTCCGCACATTTTGACGACGGTCCAGAACATTATTATTATTATTATTATTATTATTATTATTATTATTATTATTATTATTATTATTATTAGATGTTCTGGACCCCACAGCAAGATGCAAGACCGCTACTTGGCAGTAAATTACATCTGCTACCATTGTCATTGTTGAGAATGTGACCAGCACCATTGTCGCGCGTAGGCAAGTGTGCGGTATTTCTGGCGATACGAATGACATACTTCCGTGCACTATTGACCTTATTATAGAGGGGAACAATTTGACGGTCAAACTCATTCCTATCGTTTATTTCAAATGTGTTTAAATTGTTATTTATATGCCAGAAGAATCTACTGTAATCTAAGAACGTTCCCCGAAGGAAAAGATGGCTGTTGAAAACGAACCCAGGAAAGATTAAAAATGTTCGGTTTATGATCAGAATAAGTACATCGAAAATCTACAGCCTGTTTCCAGTCATTTGACAGCGTCAGGAATGGAATGAATAAAGCCCCATCTAGCGGCGACAATTGGAATTGTGCCGGCTGCCGAAGCACTCCTCTGGGGCAATGATCGATGAATGACAAATGAAATGAAATACTGGACAGTGTTGCTGGAATGAATGATGACAGGGAAAACTGGATTACCCGAAGAAAAACCTATCCCGCCTCCGCTTTGTCCAGCACAAATACCACATGGAGTGACCGGGATTTGAACCACGAAACCCAGCGGTGAGAGGCCAGCGCGCTGTTGCCTGAGCCACGGAAGCTCCTTATAAGTACATTAGGAACAGTAAAATCAATTGGTCTCGCCTCCGTTTTCACCCCACCGTGGTTAAGTTGATTTACACCCCCCCCTCAAAAAAAAAGAAGGCGTGTTTCTTTATGTTTAAAGGAGATTCCAAATACCAATGTTCACGTGTGTTACCTATAGTTTTGAGATATAAGTATTCCCATAAAAGTAATTCACTTTTTCTTAACTTACGTTCACACTCCCCCCCCCCAAGTGAATTTTCCTGCAAAAAATACTTGTTCTTTAATAGTCAATGATCTTCTAAATACCAATTATCATGACTCTAACTTCTTCAGTTTTTGATTTATGTGTCGTCATGAAAGGAATTCAACTCCTTTTCACTCCCGTCCCCCAAGATGATTTCCGCCCCCCCCCCCCCACACAACGCGTTTGTCTTTGTTTTTAAAGGAGATCCAAATACCAATTTTCATGTCTGTAACAACTTTAGTTTTTATTAGATGTATGTATTCTCATACAATTAAATCAATTAATTTTTCAATTCTTTCACCCCCCCCCCCCCCAATTGGATTTTCAGAGAATGCGTGTTTCTTTACTTTTAAAGCAGATTCCAAATATCAATTTCAAATCTGTAACATCTTCATTTTTGAGATATCAGTAGCCTAATTAAAAGAATTCAACACCATTTTCAGTCACTTTAAGCACCCCCCCTCAACCCAAGTGGTATTTCTGAAAACTAAAAATGCACGTTTCTTTATTTTTAATAGAGATAAAAGTATCATTTTTCACTTCAGTAACATGTTAAGTTTTTTGAGATATACTGTAGAAATTCTCATTTTAAAATTTCCCCCCTTGTTAGTTCCCCTTAAGTGGAGTTCCCCAAAACAAATCACCTATGTTTCTTTACATTTACAGGAGATTCCAAATACCCACTTTTTACATCTGTAACATTTTACGTTTCTCAGATATTCTGTAGTTATAGTCTTTCAAAAAATTCACCCCAATTTATCACTCCTGTTTAACCGCCATTAATTGGATTTTCCAAAAACAAAAAAGTATGTGTTTCTTTATTTTTAAAGGAGATCCCATATACACATTTTCAGTTCTGTAATATCTTCAGTTTCTGAGATAAATGTATCCTCATTAAAGGCATTCAACCCATGATTCACCCCTTTACACCCCTCCCATTGGGATTTACAGAAAACAAAAAAATACGTGTTCCTTTATTTTTAAAGGAGATTCTAAATACCCATATTTACATTTGGAAGCTTTTAAAGTTTTAAGTGTAGACACACTCATTTTAAAAATTCACCCCCCTTTTCACCCCCATTATTTGGAATTTCCAAAAACGAAAATATACTTTCTTTATTTTTAAAGTAGATCCCAAATACCAATTTTCAGGTCTGTAATATCTTCAGGTTCTGAGATATAAGTATCCTCATTAAAAGCATTTAAACCCTTTTTCACCCCTTTTCATCCCTCCTATTGGGATTTTCCGAAAACAAAAAAAAATACGTGTTTATTTTTAATGAAGATTCTAAATACCCATTTTTACATTTGTAAACTTTTAAAGTTTTAAGTGTAGACACACTCATTTTAAAAATTCACCCCCCTTTTCACCCCCATTATTTGGATTTTCCAAAAACGAAAAAATACTTTCTTTATTTTTAAAGTAGATCCCAAATACCAATTTTCAGGTCTGTAATATCTTCAGGTTCTACGATATAAGTATCCTCATTAAAGGCATTCAGCCCATTTTTCACCCCTTTTCACCCCTCCTTTTGGGATTTTCCGTAAACCAAAAAATACGTGTTTCTTTATTTTTGATGAAGATTTTAAGTACCAATTTTTACATCTGTAAACTTTAAAAGTGTTGAGATATAGATGCACTCATTTTAAAAATTCACCCCCCCCCCCCTTTTCACCCTCCCATTAATTAGATTTTCCAAAAACAAGAAATAAGTGTTTCTTTATTTTTAAAAGAGATCAAATGTACCAATTTTCAGGTCTGTAATATCTTCAGTTTCTGATGTATAAGTACCAATATACTGATTAAAGGCATTCAACCCCTTTTTCACCGTTTTTCACCCCTACTATTGGGATTTTCAAAAAACAAAAAAATACGTGTTTCCTTATTTTTAAAAAAGATTCTAAATACCAATTTTTACATCTGTAAACTTTTAAAGTTTTGAGATATAGATACACACATTTTAAAATTTCAACCCCCCTTTTCACCCCCTTAGTGAAGGAATATCCAAAAATCCTCTCTTAGCGAGCACCTACATCTTAATATGAATCTATGCCCAAAATTTCATTTCTTTATGTCCAGTAGTTTTGGCTCAGCGATGATGAGTCAGTCAGTCAGTCAGTCAGTCAGTCAGTCAGGACAAGTTATTATATATATATAGATATGCAATAATATGTAATATCTGCTTTTACACTTAAATCTCTTAAAACATTATCACACAATGATAGTCTTCTTTAGCAGTTTTTCAAATATAATCAAAGACTTTCTCTTATTTAATACTGTTGCATGCCATTTATCATATATCATCCATGAATATGAAAATACAACAAAAGAATATAGAAATGAATATAACATTAACCTAAAATCAATTAACATAATCAATTACACATATATTACAACTGATGCCTGATTTATAAATATTATTAAACACATGTTAAAATAAATATCGATTATGACTAAATAAATTTTTTAGAAAGGTTTGGAGTTCGGTTTCTGTACTGTTACAATATAAAACTGGAGGTCGCATGGTTATGTAAAACTTCAAGCTTGCTTGCTTAAAAATTTGTTTACATAAAATATATTCCAATAAGCGCATATTTCACCTTTGTAACAGTACTTATTATCTTTAATGTTTTGTATAGCAACAACAGTTCAAACATTTTCCAGATGTCAAAATGTGAATTGAGTCACACATTATACACAAAACTAAATTTGTAAGTATGAGGGATTTTCAAACAAAAAATAGGATTTTATAAATACATAATTTAAGAGGCCTTTTAAGCTTTCAAGTTTCTCATTTTGGCTGCTTTAAACTTCTCTACATTTTTATTTGTATATCTAACATCTTTACATCGTATATCTAAGAGCCAACGATAATTTACACTCATACTTACTGCTTTCTCCCTCTTATTTTTGAGCCTTCTTTACATGCATGGAATACTTTCCCTTTGATCACCACTGAAAGTGCAATTATAAGAATCTAAACTCACCTATTCCATCTATGATAACATTAACCTCCGTTTCTCTTTTTCCAAATTTATTTTCTACTGACACCACATACGTCCCTTCATCTTCAACTCCTGCATCTGAAATGATAAATATATGTATATGTTACAATAATTATATTTATGACTTTACTGCAAGGATAGAGGAAGATTGCCTAGGAAATAGTAAGCTACTATATAAAGCAGTAAAAAGTAAAAGAAGTGAATATGGAAACATCCTTGCCCTGGAAACAAATTATGGTAGTTTGATAAGAAGAGAAGAAGGGATCAGAGATGAAATGAAGAATTATTTCAGCATGTTGTCAAATGGAAATGGAGACAACACCACCATCTGTAGAATAGATGAAATCCAGGAAAACCAACCCCCATTAACATGGCTTGAATTTGAAACAGCACTAAAGAAAATTAGAAACATGAAGTCCTTGGGCTTCAATCATCTCATCTCAGATATGATAAAGGCAGCTGGAATACCATGCTTAAACTGGCTATATAGAGTGCTCTCAGTGATCTGGGAAGAAAATAAAATCCCAGAAGATTGGAGAAAACAACCATCATCCCACTGTTTAAAAAGGTGCAACAGATGGAAATGTGGAAACTATAGAGGCATAATGTTGCTGTCACGCTCCCAAAAGCTGCTGGAAAAGATCACTTAAATGAGAATCAGAAAGATAGTGGAACCTTTACTTGAGGAAGAACAACATGGATTCAAGAAAGATTGAAGTACTATGGATCCCATTTTTGCCATAAGAATGCTTACAGAAAAGTACTGGAAACATGGAAAGAATTTTGTGACTACATTTTGGAACACTGATGAGGCCTATGACAGTGTCCCTAGAACGAGGTCTGGGAATGTCTGGAAGATCTCAAGGTGCCAAAGTATCTGACTGACAAACTGAAGATGCTATACTAGAATTGCTACAGATATGTTAAGATAGGCAATGAAGATCAAAATGGTTTTAGACAAAGAGAGATGTCCAACGAGGAAGTGCCCTATCACCACTCTTGTTTATAATAGTAATGGACAAGATCATCAAGTCTATCAAAAAAATGAACAAGAGACCAAATGTCCTGGTATTTGTTGATGATGTGCTGTTATGGGGAGAAACAGAAGCTGAACTGCAGAAAAACTGAGTGGAGAAATACGTTCAGTAAATCTGAGATGAAGGTAAGTAAAATAAAGACTGTAGAAATGACCATCAACAGGAAACTTAAACCTCTTTTTGGAAGGAGCAAAAACTAGAAACAGTTTCTCACTTCAAGTACCTCAGAAGCACAATCTCCAAAGACAACAGTCAAGCAAGAAATACTCAGCAGGACATAGAATGCATCAAAGTTTAACAATCAAGTCAGAAATCTACTCTGGAACTGCAAAAATACCACAAAATGCAAAAACAACCCTGTACTATTCCTACTTTGTACCGATTCTCACATATGGTTTCAAGACGTGTACTCTACTAAACAATGACTACAGCAGAATTCAGGCAACAGAAATGAGAATCATTAGGGCTATGAATCAAACTACTCAAAAGGACAAAATCAGGAATGAAGTAAACAGGAAGGTAGCTGACATTGTGGTCCCTATTTCCAATGTAATAAAGAAGCATTAGACTTCAGTGGTATAGGCACATTATGAGAATGAAGAGCAAGAAACCTGCCAGAAAATACTTCGATCTTACTGTTCAAGGAAAAAGACAAAAGGAAAGACCAAGGAAATGCTGGATAGGTACAATGAAATCAGATGTGGAGGAGAGAGGTCTCAATGGGAAGATGTCTTGGAACAGAAGACGTATGGAAACAGGAAGAGATGGCAAACACTTATACACCACACCCAGGAAAATGAAGTTGGAAAATGATTATGATAATGTTGATCATGATTTATGAATTAAAAAGAACAGTGTCATGATGAAAGCATTAATCTCATTTGCAAATTATAAAATATTAGGAGCAAGAAGAAACGGAAGGAAGGGAACATGTAGATGATAGTAAAAATGGATATAGCACTACTTTTATACTGGGTGAATAGATGATCTGTGAAATATTGAGTGGAGAGTAGTCAGTTTTAAATGTAAATAAATTCATAGTATGACATATTAGAAAGTCACCACAGAGTCCCAAATGTTACCTCAAATACTTGTTGCTGGCTGGCTAGTAGCATAAGTCTATGAAATCTCCATTGTGTACATCTTGCTCTGATAATCAAAGCACCCTTTAGAAACCATGTTAGTAGAGATATTTCATGAAATCCTGGTCACAAGAAAGTTAACAATGCTTTTGAGGATTTATCACATTGATCACATGCAGATCATCTGACTTGGCAGGCCAAGGTTCTTAATGGTCTGCATGGGGCTTGGGCATGTAGATAATTCCTTGGAGTAGAATTAAAAAAAGATACCCATGTCAAATACCATATTTTCTCGTTTAATTAACGCCCTTGCATAATTTACACATCCCAATATTTTTGGGTTCGAAGTGGAGAAAATGAAATGCTCCCATATTTGACTTCTTCAAACATGCATCATACAGCTCTGAATGTGTTTTGAAATAAAGATGTCAACTACTCAAGTAGCAGCCTTCCTATTGTGAAACCGGGCATTCCAAATACTGGGTAAAGTGCTGCACTAGTTCAGTGCGTGAATCAGCGCAGAAGTAGCTAGTGACACTCTATTCCAGTCTGGTACAAACATATTTTACGAGTTTTTCAGGTGTGGTACATATGCTTTCTGTGATCTCAAAACTGTTTATTAATCTACAATGAGCAATTATTTGAGTAATACGGCATTGTATAAACTCACAGTGATCAGTTACGCTGAAATATATGGAAATAAGGCAACGGGCTGCACGTATTAGTTTCCGAATGCAACGTGCAGAAACAGAAAATTGCACTTCAAGCGACCAACAATTCTCGCAAAGAATTTCACTGACCAAAAAGTGGCAAGTTTCCGCAAGTAGAGAAGGATCTACTTAAATATGTGATTTTGTTATGCAACGATGGTTATGCCGTTTCCCATGAATTGCTGTATTTTAAAGGACGAGAAATAGTGGCTGCACATGGAATCGGTGTCAAGGATTTTAAGGTTAGCCGAGGCTGAATGATTAATTTTATGAAGAGAAATGGGCTCTCCCTTCAACGAAGAATAACATTATGCCAAAGAATGCCGAATGATTTCAACCAAAAAGCGCTTTGTGATTGGAAAGAATGGAAAACATCTATGACTGAAGAAAGTAGAAGAAAATTTGTGTAGGCAAAGAATTTGGCAAGAAAGTAGTGGACAAAGAAAAGAAGAAAAGCTGGGCCTTATTCACACAGAAATTGAGAGATGATGTGCAGGACGGAAAGAAAATATTGTATGGTATTGTATGGTATAAATTTTAACAACACAGAGCATCTTATTTGTACTTTTATTCCAGACTTCTCAGTATGTATAATGTACTTGTATTAATTATTACTCACCTGCATCACATGTAATATGTCATTTTCATGTGCAACATTTCAACCACACTTCATTGTAAATTTATATATTCATAAGATTATTACTGCTAGAAAACATGTTTTGGGATTTTGCCAAATATTGTGTATGTTTTAATATGGCTGATGATGACCCCGGGTAGGGTTGAAACCAGTGGCGGCCGGTCAATACGTGCTACCGGGCTCCAGCACGTAGCTTAGAACTGTAAGGAATATTATTTATGTACAGTACAATTATCCTGGTGCCTTTTTGTTGTTTTGAGTGCGATATGAATTTGTGTTTTGTGAAAATCAGGACGAGATCTGTCGAACACCTAGCGCCGTTCTCCCGGGGAACAAGACTCGTGCTCATGTGAAGTGAGCCCTTGCCTGTAGCCTGAAGGAAGCAATACGCAGGCGCAGCCAAGCTTGCAACACTCCCCCTAGCCGGCGGAGTATACCGTAAACCGGGATCAACTTTCACTGATCCCGTTTATAGTTACTTCCTCTCCCGCAAGGGGGTAGAATTACTCGATGTCTCCTGCTACCCTTACGTTCACGGCCGACTTGATGCGTTGCTCTAAATAGCTCCTTGGAGCGCAGCGAGGGATCCAGTCGGCCGTGCTTATGTTGAACGTGGTAAGCGAATCTGCCACTAGAGAGTAGCATCGTCTGGGCTCGAAAGTAAAGCGTAAGTGGAGGCAATCTATCTCACACATGCTTATTAAAATATCCATCTTCCTTTTGTGTCAAAAATAAGAAATTCGTAGGTGAGTCAAAGAATCTTTGACTGACCCTAAATGTTATCCCGCATTACAATGTAATTTACTCTGGTGAAATGAAATAGCGTATGGCTTTTAGTGCCGGAAGTATCCGAGGACATGTTCGACTCGCCAGATGCAGATCTTTTGATTTGACTCCCGTAGGCGACCTGCGAGTAGTGATGAGGATGAAATGATGATGAAAACAACACGTACACCCAATGATGGTTAAAATTCCAGACCCTGCCGGGAATCGAACCCGGGATCCCTGTGACCAAAGGCCAGCGCGCTAACCATTTAGCCATGGAGCCGGACATTTACTCTGGTAATAGGGGAGGTCTCGATGAATCAGTTGGCAGCTCTTTCAGTTGCTTTGTGCGGTTTTGGTTCCTGATATATGAATACAGCTTTTTCCATTTCCCTTTGTGGTCATTACCCTCTTGAAGTATGCCATTCATATAATTCTCTTTTGCTTCCTTTTTCACTCTATTCAGTTCCGTCATTAGCTGTTTTCTCACGGTTATATTACTGGTGGGTGTTTTTTCTGTCATTGTGTTAGTGCTAAAGTTTATACGAAGATTTATCAAATTATTTATCCACTGCAGTGTATATAAAGTGAAATTAAATTAGTGTTCTTAGTGGGGATCTATATTCCCACGATTCTATTTGGACTGATGTAAGTTGTGCCATTAGGTTAGTAAAAACAATATTTCTCCAATGAACTATTTATCTCGTAGACAGTTGTCGAAGAATTCATCTGCTTCCAAATTAATGTTGTTTTTGTTTGTTCTGAGTTATAAATTGTGAGAAAAGTTTTATTATTATTATTATTATTATTATTATTATTACCAAGTTTGAAGTATGCGTTGTTCATCATGGCAATATGGATATTTAAAGCAGCGTATTTAGCTTGTTTTTTGTAGCACGTAGGACGATTTTTTCACGAGCCGCCACTGGTTGAAACTAGTCCCATGTAATGTAAATATTGTAAATACAACTTAGTATTGAATAGGTGGAAAACTCTACTGTGCATAATTTATATGTTATTGTATGGTATCTTAAGGAACAATAAGAGAGGTCAAGTAAACACCAGATTTGGGAAGGATGAAGGCAGCATAATATTAACAAAACCAGAAGAAATAAGAAATGGATGGAGAGAGTATTTTCAGAAGTTGCTGAACATAAGAACTAATGACAGTCATTCAACAGACAACCAGGAAAGGCAATCAGCAGATGAAGAAATGGGTAAAGAAATTACAATGAATGAAGTTGAAATGGCAGTAAGAAAGATGAAGAATGGAAAAACTGCTGGAACAGAAGATATTTCAGTGGAGATAATAAAGGCAGCTGGAACTGTAGGCCTGCAGTGGACATATCGAGTTCTCAGGACTGTCTGGGAGAATAAGAAGGTCCCTGAGGAATGGCAAAAAGGAATAATCATCCCAATTTTCAAGAAAGGCGATAAGAAAGTATTGAAGAACTACAGGGGAATTACTCTGATATCCCATGTTGTTAAGATAATGGAGAGGATACTGGATTTTAAGATAAGGTTTCGGTTGAAAATCGGATAGCAAAAAATCAGTTTGGTTTCAGAAATTGAAGGTCAACAATAGAGTCCATTTTCATTATGAGACAACTAATGGAAAAGCAATGGGTGTATAGAAATTATATGGTGATGACATTCATTGACATTGAAAAAACATATGACAGTGTGGGACAGTCTGGTGCAAAAAGGAATTGGACAGGGATTAATAAAAATGATCATGACAATATACAAGGAATGTTGTAGTTGCATGCAAACACAAGTTTGCAGGACAAGTTAGTTCAAAATCACCAGTGGGCTGAGACAGGGAAGTGTTCTATTGCCAATCCTGTTTACAATAGTAATGGATGACAACATGAGAACAGCAAAAGCAGCATATCGAGAAAGAGAAATGAACATGTTGTTATTTGCAGATGATATTGTGGTTTGTGGAGAAGGTGACATGAATGTTCAAGAACAGTTGGATTTGGTAAATGAGAAGATCGAAGAATGTGGATAGAAAATAAGTGTAGAAAAGAGTAAAACTCTTGTTATGACTAGAAGGGACAAAGAAGGGAAAGATCAGATTAGACTTGCAGACAAGCCCCTGGAAGTAGTGGAGACATCAAATACCTGGGGAGTGAATTAATAGAGAATGCTTGACTGGATGCTGAAATTAGTAAATGGATTCAAGCTGGAAGCTGTTTCTATCATAGTGTAAGAAAGATGTTATGGGACAAAGATGTGCCAATGGAAGCAAAGGAAACTATGCACAAGATGAATTATGTACCCATAACAATTTACGGAGCAGAAACTTGGACAATAAGAAAGCAGGATGAGAGTCGAATACAGGCAGCCGAAATGAAGTTCTTGAGGAGTATGATACAGAAGAGTAGAAGAGACAAAATTAGGAATGAGAAAATCCAAGAAGAAATCGGATTGGAAAAAATGAATGATATAATAGAGAAGAGCCGACTAAGATGGTTTGGGCTCATAAAGCGGATGCATGACGAAAGAATGCCAAAAAAGGTGATGGAAATGCAAATGCAAGGAAGGAGAGGCTGTGGATGACCACGATTGAGATGGAAGAATGCAATTCAATGCAGTATTATAGAAAGAAACCTGGACCGGAATACAGTGTTGGAAGAGGAGTGGTGGAAAGAGCAAAGATAGTGGAGAGGAACCATACTGCCCCTACCTGGCTACAGCTGGATAAAGGGAAATTATGATGATAATGATGATGATGATGGTGACTCTGTTCCAATTGGCGATTGACCACATCAGATACTTCTGTTGTAAATAGCCTATTGATATCAATGATGCTCCTCCAGCCAAGCACTTTTATTCAACTTTGGAATGTTATTTCTAGTCAAATCATCATCAGCAAGATCATAAAAATATGTTAAATATTTTAACCTTCTTCCTTGTAAAAGTTAGGTTTTATTGTATACTGGAAAATATTTTCTTTCTCATTAGTTCAGATCATATGTACATGTGTATTTCTTATCTACTGTATCACAAGTTGAAGATGACCTTAACATAGGTCAAAACATGTCAAAACATCCTGTGTGTACAAGCATTTAATGTAAGTGGTGTACATTTTATTGTATTGCATAGGAGGACAAATATATGTAAATTCTTGTGTCTTGGCTTTAACAGCATTGTGAAATCCACAGATGTTGTTTCCAATGTAAGTGCAATTTGCGGAATTGCGATGATAACGGCAAGTCCACTTGTCTACTGCAATTCACAAAGAAGTTGGTCATTTTCATTTAACGGCAGGCCCCATTGCCTAGTGCGCAGCCAAAATCGATTTGGGGAGGTTTCATTACAAATGGCAGACCCCATTTCCTACTTTCAGATAGATTACAGTTGAGGAACTTTTATTATATTTGCAAGGACCTTCCCTACTGCCAGTCAAAAGTGAGTTGCATTCTTATCATTATAATAGCAGATACATTTTCTAATGCCAGTCAGCTTACTGCCAGTCACACCAACTTGGTGAGTTTCCATTATAATAGCAGGCCACTATGCCTAACATCAGTCACTATTAGATGGGTAAATTTGTTTATAAAGGAAGGCATCCTTGCCTACTGACAAACAGAATCGGGTAAAAGAGTTTTGAAAAAAAATTGCACGCTCCCTTGTCTTCTGCTAGTCGAATCGAGAAGGAAATTATGCAATAAAATAGTGCACAGGAGATGGAGTATGACCCCATTCTTACTGCCTGTCAAAGTCGATATGGGGAGGACTGATTACAATAGCAGACGCCCTCCTTCTGACAGTCACTATCGATTTGCAAAGTATTTAATAACAATGGCAGACAAACCCTTTCTAGATCACTACAGATTGACTTCAATGAATGAATATAGTCATCATACGGAAGTATATGGAAGTTTAACTTCATTTACAGAGTAACTGCTGCTAAACGGTACATCAAATCGAAAAACGGATTGTATGATAAGACGCACTTTCTGGCCACATTTAGCAACCTAAATGGCTGGTCTTATGATATGTTCAAGTATCTCATCTATTTACAGGTAAGATTGTTTTAGAAAAGTTGAACAGGGTGAATTTTGTGTAAACTTTTCACATATAGAATTACCTTTCAGATACTTATGCAACAGCTTAAAATATACAATTTGGCACAAATACGGCTACTGGGTGGGCCAATATTCGTGTAGAATTTGATAATCCTATCTTTCTTATAAGTGTGTCAAACAATGAAATACACTTGTAAACATCACCAAATTTATGAACAATCCAGAAATACAGCCAAATCTAACATATAAGGGAGAGAGATACGACAAAAAAACATAGGACCAAAGTTGTAATCACTCCGAATTGAAGGGAAATTGTGCCATCTGTTTTGTGTTATGACTTACCGTTTAGCCAACAAATACCTCAAAAGGAATGTCTGCACACTCATTAAAATTGCCTCCATATTTCGATATCTTTGGGGGTAAAAAGTGAAAAAATTGAACATCTTGGAATTTTTCCATCGGTAACGGACTAAAAGCTATAATTTCACCAAATTTCAATTTTCTACCTCGTCTGGCAGGTTGTGCCACCATCTTGATTTGGGGGGACGGGGGATAAAAATGAGGAATTTCCGGAAAAGTTTTAAGCCCACGAAACCTATAGGATGTCACTTTGGATAAATTACACGACTGCGTGCTTATGCTGAGCCCAAAATGTGAGGGCTCCCAGCATGCCTCCTTAAGGAAATTTTGAGAATTTTCGATTTTTCTAGGGATCCTGGGGTCATTAGCTTCTCCTGTACCAATTTTCAAATTTCTGAGATTTCTGGAAGTGCCTCATTAATTCACGTCATTTTTCATTTTTAAATATTTATATATACATCACTCCAGACCGACTTGCTTTTATATATATAGATGACGGATAAGCAAGAGCACATTGAAAAGAGCAGACCTCCATAACTTCTAAACGGTGCATGATACTAACAAACGGTTTGCGCCATCAGGTGCCTCATTTATCACTCTACATGTTTGTTTCAAAACTATTTCCTTGTATCTCCCATATTTAGAGGGTAAATTGAGTTCCAAAATTTGAACAGGGTGAAATTTGGGTACATTTTTAATGTTTTACATTACCTTTTGCATACTTATGTATAAGCTAGAATCATGCAATTTGGTCCACATATGGCCTCTGATCGTGCCAATTTGTGCACCCAACATGATGATCCTATCATTCCTATAAGTGTGTCAAACAATGAAATATACTTGTAAAAATCACCAAATTTATGAACAATCCAGAAATAGGGCCAATTCTAACCTATAAGGGAGAGAGATACGACAAAAAGTCATAGGACTAAAGTTGTAGATCACGCCGAATTGAATTGAGATTGTGCCATCCGTTTTGTGATACGACTTACCGTTTAGCTAACAAATTAACAAATTAAAATTGCCGCCATATTTTGATATTTTTGGGGGGGTAAAAAATGAAAAATTTGAACATCTTGGAATTTTTCCGTCAATTAGGGACTAAAACCTATAATTTCACCAAATTTCAATTTTATACCTCGTCTGGCAGGTTGTGCTGCTATCTTGATTTGGTGGGACGGGGGATAAAAATTAGGAAATTCCTGAAAATTTTTAAGCCCACGAAACCTATAGGTTGTCGCTTTGGATAAATTATACGACTGTGCGCTTATGCTGAGCCCAAAATTTGAGGGACCCCAGCATGCCCCCTTAAGGGAATTTTGAGAATTTTCAATTTTTCTACGGATCCTGGGGTCATCAGCTTCTCCTGTACCAAGTTTCAAATTTCTGAGATTTCTGGAAGTGCCTCATTAATTCACGTCAGTTTTCATTTTTAAATATTTATATATACATCACTCCAGACCGACTTGCTTTTATATATATAGATGATAACTGAAGGCTTAAGATTTTATGGCTGATGAAAATAGCAGAATTCAATTACTGACAGACTTTTCATGGTATTGCATAGAAGGTGCATTGACACACCCGATGATAATGCAGTGAAGGTGCTATTTGTTTGTTGAAAAAATGCTATGAGTCAACACTAGATACAGTGGTTTTGTGGCAATATATACTAGAAAATGTGCTATGTGCAGCTTTTTTTTTTTTCACAAAGCAGATTAGAGGATCAGTTCTAACAGTGTTGTACATAGGGGTTTTTATTTTTTATTATTATAGCAAAACCATTGAGTATTCACATATATTAAAAAAATACAGTTTCCTATGTATTTCTGTTCCCTTTGCACCACAAATTGCATTTTTGAACAGAATGTTATATAGCACTTTTTCAAGGTTCAGCAGCATCATGTTAAAATACAGCTCTCTTTCACTGATCATTTTCAAACATTGACAATCAAATTGTACTTTCAAGTAATCCTCTATGCATCACTGGATAAACAGGGAACCCAAGTTGAATTTTAGTAAGCATTTGCAGAGTTCAAATGCATTAATTTCAATGCTCGCAGTGTTTGAATCATTTCAACTTGTTAAATGAAGTTTTCTTCAATTTGTCTCAGAACTATATTTTTAAAACTAAAGTACTGTATCTAGCAATAATATGACTGTTTTAATATTTTTGAAGCCAAGCCA
This sequence comes from Anabrus simplex, assembly GCF_040414725.1. Lineage (NCBI taxonomy): Eukaryota > Metazoa > Arthropoda > Insecta > Orthoptera > Tettigoniidae > Anabrus > Anabrus simplex. The sequence goes on along the minus strand of NC_090265.1, from coordinate 1,177,841,355 downwards.
TTTTTTTACTTTTTCACTCATAACTGAAACATTTTTTTTAGTTGGACTGAATTACATTAGAGATGGATGGAATAAATCATTCAAAAGTCCAAATAACATGTTGGTAGCATTTGGGGACATGTGTGTTTTTCACTTTTGTTCACAACCAAAGCACCGATATTTTGCAACAAAAAAATTATTACTTTATTTTTTAACAAGTCACTAAACCCTACCTTGATCTTACTAACTAGTTTACAACATGTTCAGAAGCAATTACATTCAGCCTACCATTCAGTTCTGTTACTTTTGAAACCAGCAAAGGTGAATATGGATAATTAGACCTTTCTAATTCCAAAATAATGTCTACAATAAATGCACAGTTTTCTAAAACAAATATTGCTTGGGATTTTACCTCATGAATTTTGGATCTTCCATTTCTGGCAACCAATTTGTCACTGGAATGGATTTTTCTATGAATCTTGCTGGATTTTTGCATTTATCACCAAATAAGTAAATTTTGCTTTACCTTATTGTGTTAATTTGCTTTAATTCACAAAAATAATATCACTATTTTCTTAATTAGAATCATATAATTTGTTGATGCTAGGAGTACCAAAATCGACATTCATAAAAGTCACATTAAAGGTTCCTTAAGTGACATTTATTAACGTAAGACTCATACTAAGTTGTCAGGCATAGTTTGAAGTTTAAGGGGTCTCGTATCTACGTAAATAATCCATGTTATGTATCCTGTTTGCTTCGGAATTTCAATGTTTATATGAGGTAACAATGGCGTCTCAAGATGTCAGCATTGCTGGCGAGACTGACCTCACTGCAGGATTAATAGAAGAAGGAAGTGATTTCAGTGATGTTGAACGTGGTGAAATTAACATTATTGTTACAAGTAGTGACAGTGATAGTGAGATTGGGCCAGAGCAGACTGAAATGCCAAAACGTACCTCTTCGATGCTGCTAATGTAGGTAAAGGAAGGCTTACACTACTGGGGCCACTAGAACTCTATTACAGGCCTGGAGGACTAAAGAGACAGAAACCTGCTAGGGAAGAGGAGAAAGAAATAAGAGAAATTCACTCATAAAACTCAAGTAACCTCACCTAATCCAACTTTCTGCTTTACAAGTCCATTCATAATATTTTCTACTGTGACCCAGTTTTGCAAATAATGCAACCAAACATTTACTGGTGACTGAGAACATATCAAAGAACAGTTCATATATATTAGATTTTTCAACTTACACAGGTGTTTCCCTCAACATTTTGTCTTGAATTTTGAATTGATTTTAGTTTTATTTTGTTTTGCAGTTATCAAAGTGATTATTAGGACTTTCCATTTCTTGAATAAAGTTGTTTCCCACACATAATTAAACTACAGAGTCTGCTCTAAAAATTTGTGGTACGTGTTGGTTTGAATATGCAGGCTACAAGTTGCAGGTTTATATGCTGGTACTACAGCGAATAAATCTGGCACTTGTAGAGTGAAGATACCTCAAAATCAATTTAAAATATTTGTTGTTGCCGTTAATGGTAATGAGAAAAAATCCAACCCCTAACCATACCACAAGTTATACCACAAGGATCATGAGGAGTCCACAAAGCATTACTAAATTTATATTACAATTGCTTTAGTAAAAAAATAAGTTTTGTGCAGTTGTTTACTATTATCTGCACAAACTGAAATCATGTATAATATTAAAATTACATATTTTAAGAATAACTTTACCAGTAACTTTCAGGGAGCAAGTATTTTCATCGATAGAAAATCGACGAGCATCTATTATTTTTCCATCCTTACGTCTCCAGTTTACTGTTGGTTTAGGAGTGCCAGCCATTTCACACTGTATAATACCATTAGAAAGAATCTTCAAGCGAGCATCTGAAATAAGAAAAGAAAATTAACTTCGTAGCACATATGAGAAACTAGGCAAAACAGTAGTATGTAAGCCTGCCTTTGATAGTCAAAATTACTACCTATAAAGTAACTGGAAATTCTAAAAGGACTATTAACATATCTTATGTATGAAAGTTTTTTGATTTTTTATAAAATTATATTTGTCCGTGGCATCGACCCCTGTAGATCTTTTGCCACTACTTTCACCATATGATATGAACCTGCATGTAAGTGAAATTGCGAAAGTGTAGAGTGTTGAGTGTGAGAGAAGGAACATTAAGGACGACACAAACACCCAGTCCACAGGCCAGGGATATTACGGTAATCATTTACAATTAAAAACCCCTGACCATGCCGGGAATCAAATCCGGGCCCACTGGGTGACAGGCAGACACGTTGCCCCTACACCGCGGGGCCGGACATGTATAAAAGTTACACTTCCCAGATTTCATACAGCATTTGCAAAACAGGTATTATAGTATTTCCTTACAAACCTAATTCAGTGCAGTTGTTGCAAGGAGTTGTACTTTGGTGTCTACAGATCTGTGTATTCTTGAGAAACCTATGTACAGCTGTCCAAATCAATGGAGTAGGGGGATTCATCCCAACTTTAAAGTTTCTCCTGGTGATTTATTCATTGTGATATAGAAGGCTAAATTTAGTGGAAAGTGCCTCCATTTAAAAGCAAATGGTATACCCAGATTCACAGGTGCTAAATCTATTCTTGGAATAAAACACTTTCTTCCTGAAGCTGAGCCTGCCTGAATTTCTGCTATGAATGATATTTTTGTCTATCTTCCATAGATTCAATCTGATTTCATTGCACACACCAACTTTAATAACCTCTTTAACTTCATAACACACTATTGGGTCACTGCTCATATAAGTTATATGGTCAGCTTTCAAACTACTCAGAGACTATTGGTTGATCATGATAATTTCTATGTTTCTTGGGCAAAAATTTGCTACTTTCAAAAACATTGTAATCTCATTTGGATGAAAAGAAAAACCAAGTGAATCTTGTAGAATATTTTTTGAAATATGGTTTTGTTGAAACTTGACAGTGCCATATGGCCTACTTCTCCAATTCCAAGATTTAGAAATCCTTCAGTGAAGTTAAATATCATTTTTGAGCCATAAGGAACAATATTTAAAACATAACTGAATAACAGCTGTTCCGCAACAGTGAGGAATTATTGCCAGGCACTGTCGGAAGTCTGTACCAAACAAGACCACTTTTCTAACGAAAGGTGATTTGTGATTTTAAGTAGCTGATCTACTGCTGAAAGAGCATAATAGGAAGCAATGCTTGCCTCATCCTATATGATTAACTTAGACTTTACTCCAGGTCTTCTGCCATTTTTATGAAAGGTCTGAACATTTAGAGCCATTACTCTCTCTTTCCTGTGACTAAATTTGACTCAATTCATCTTTCTCCAAACGTATCATTTTAGCTTCTGTTGTTTTTCTCTGTAACTGCATATTTCATCTTTGTCACTTTGGCTTTGTTTACTCTTTTTGTCTTCCTCATGGATTTTTACTATGTTGGATTGCTGGATCATTTGAAATTAGTTGATTTAATACATGAAATTCATACAACCTTTGGTGATCAAAAATTCTTTTCAGAATTAGAAAACACTGTATTCTCACTTGGGTGAAAAGAAGAACCAAGTGAATCTCGTAGAATATTATTTGACCGAGCTTGATAGCTGCAGTCAGTTAAGTGCGGCCAGTATCCAGTAATCAGGAAATAGTGGGTTTGAACCCCACTGTTGGCAGCCCTGAAGATGGTTTTCCGTGGTTTCCCATTTTCACACCAGGCAAATGCTGGAGCTGTACCTTAATTAAGGCCATGGCTGCTTCCTTCCCATTCCTAGGCTTTTCCTATCCCATCGTCGCCATAAGACATATCTGTGTTGGTGCGACATAAAGCAAATAGCAAAAAAAAAAAAAAAAACCTATTTGAAATCAGGTTTTGTTGTATCTCAATAGTGCCACTTGGCCTAGTTCCCAGTTTCTGAGTTTTAGAAGCCCGTCAGTGAAGTTAAATAATCGTTTTGAGCCATAAGGTACAATATTTACAACTTGACTGGATAACAGCTATTCTGTAACAGTGAGGAATTAATTTCATGGACATCATGTTCTCCCGACGAATTTCTGCTGACGTATCTCTACGAACATATAGCTGTTTGAACTAAGTCCAAAGCTCAAATGAAATGAAAATATAAGGAATTTTGTAGCCTAAAATATGTTTCTCTCGAGACAATATTATGAAACAAATAAACAAAAAAATTATTAACATAATCTCCCAATAAATAATCACCAGATCCTAATTCACACATTAAATCTACCATTTGGGTAGTGCAAGCAAATGGATACTATGTCTACTACCCAGACATTTAAATGCACAGAATGCAAATATATTGAATATTGAATAATTGTTACTTGCTAATATCACTCTCTGTAATGCAAACACAACAAAGCAGGCAGCAGGACTTGGTTCAGTCTCATGATGTTAATGCTGCAACTTGCTCCAAAATGACAACCTCACTGCATTGAATGAGAAGCATTAATAATAATTAAACTTATGTTTAATCGGGCGAGTTGGCCATGCTGTTAGAGGTGCACAGCTGTGAGCTTGCATCTGGGAGATAGTGGGTTCAAACCCCATTGTCGGCAGACCTGAAGATGGTTTTCTGTGGTTTCCCATTTTCATACCAGGCAAAGGCTGTGCCTTATTAAAGACCTCAGCCGCTTCGTTCCCACTCATAGGCCTTTCCTATCCCACTGTCGCCATAAGACCTGCTTGTGTCGTGCGACGTAAAGCAAATTGAAAAGAAAAACTTAAGTTTTAAAGCTTTGCCTTTTCAATACTATATTATGCAATGTTTACATTAAATTTTTAATCTTGGAACTAGTTTCGGCCTTGGCTGGCCATCACCAGTCATAATATAAAACTGTACAAATACATCTAATGACTAAAACAAATATACAAACACAAATGACATTAAAAGGTACTAAGAGGATCTGGAATGAACTATGTGCACAACACGTAAAATAAGAAATTAAAATAAGACTCTAAAAGACCTTGGATGCATTGCATCATATCAAAATGTTAGTGCTTCTTTTTAAAATATCTTGAAAAATGCTCATGGAGATTGTAAAAAATGGCACACGAAGATATAATTCATAGCTGGCAGTTCATTGAATGCAGCTGGCAGAAATTTGCAATTCAATGCGGTGTCCATGAAGTTGACCTAAATATATCCCATGAATGATGATAATAATAATAATAATAATAATAATAATAATAATAATAATAATAATAATAATAATAATAATAATAATAATAATAATAATAATAATAATAATAATCATAATAATAATAATAATAATAATAATAATTGTACTGGGAGGTACACCCCAACGCCGCCCATTTAAATCTTGCGCCTAAAAGAACTCCTCTACTGGAGAAACAGTGAACTTGAAACTAGTCCTACTTAAAACTTTACTCACAAGATGTCACCACTAAAATCTGATGGAATTTTGTTATTTTGAAGTTTCCTGAACTGTATTTCCTGTATTTCTACTTGTTTTGTTTGTCATTCTTCAAGAAGTTTGGACTTTCTTCCATAGATGTCACTACCAAAAAAACTATGATCATGCACCCTGGTGCGAAGTGAATGAACTTTTGATTTAAAGAAGTTTTGTATTCATAATTTTTTTTTTACTAATTGATGCTCATTTATTTTTGGGTTGGCAATATTTATCTATTCTTTCCACCAGTTTTGAATCTAGCCAATCCCTAATTTCTGTAATTAATCTTTTACCAATCACAGTCTTCTTCTTCTTCTTCTTCTTCTTCTTCGATTTTGAGTGTAACTTTTAAATTCACCAATAAACGTGAGAGGGTGTGACTAGTTTAATCTGGAATGGTCTCGAACTTTCTCCGAGGGTTTATAAACTGCGGATATTCACGTCTCTTGGCCAATTGATCGTCATCTTACTGAGTGTGTGTGTCAAAGCAGGAGGCGGGCGGCCCCTTTCATCAGGCAGCAGTACATCGACAAGGTTATGGCCACATAATACCTTTATTTCTTGCTAGCTCTGCAGTATAACCTGAGGGAAAGGTCTGAAATTGTTAACCAGGTAACCTTCTTTTCTAAAAATGTAACTTACTGCCGGCTAATATAATAACTTCATAAAATCTTTAACTGTAAATCAGGGATAGAGAGTGACATACCCTCTCGAGCTCCCCTTCATCTTGGTTTGAGATAACTACGTTTGGTAACTGGTTTTCTTCCTTTCCGTTATGTTTTAATTTATTCTTATACGAGTCCCCTCCATAGTTTGGGAATAGCCCCTGTTTCATCGGCCTAGTGCCCTTTAGGTTTTAAGTGTTCATATCTAGGAGTGCAAGTATACGTCTCCATTCATTTTGTGTTCGGGCCATTTATTTAACCGTTATTCTTTTTACATGAAGGCCCAGTAGGTTGGGTATTAAATACCCCTGTATTATCATTTTCCTATTGTAAATTGTGCCTTCAGAGGCCAGAATTTGTAAGTTGATGTTGCCTTGAGTAGGCTTGGAAAACTGAGAGCCTGTTAGCTCTTTTTCAAAGTTTTTGTAAGATTAATGAATGCCTCTTGAAGGCTAGATGTTGTAATTTTGGGAGCTAGTGCTCTTTGAATTAGGGGATTTCTGCCTTTGTACAATTTGTGCTCTTTTGTAAATTTGAGCTAGGAGCTCAGGAAAAGTAAAGTGAGGGCTTGAAGCCCACGATCTGTTTGTACCACCAATCTTGTCTTTCCTAGACTTATTTAATGATTACTACTTGTACCTGTAAAATTGTTAAATTCAATTCTTGACATTGTAGTTAGACCCATTCTCCCGGCACCTTCTTTCACATGTCTGTCTGTCTGTCTGTCTGTCTGTCTGTATGTATGTATGTATCTATGTATGTACATGCATCACGAGATAACAGCTGAAGAGAATTTAATAAAAATCGGTATACATAGTCGGGTAATAAGTCGCTACAATCTAGGCCATGAATAATTTTATTTACGCTGACTAAAAATGGTAGTTTAGGGGAAGGCCTAAAATTTAATTCTCAAATATTTATGTTATTAGTGGTCATATCTTAACGAAAATTGGTAGGGGAAGTCGATAAGTAAGTTGCTAAAATCTAGGCCATAAATAATTGTATTCAAGCTGAGTAAGGCCTACAATGGAATTCTCAAATATTTGTTATTAGTGGTCCTATCTTAATGAAAATCAGTACGCAAAGGCGGGGAATAAGTCGCTATAATCTAGCCCATAAATAATTTTATTCACGCTGAATGAAATGGTAGTATAGGGGTAGGCCTAAAATTTAATTTCCAAATAATTATGTTAATAGTGGTCGTATCGATAAATACTACATAACTAAAGTTATACAGTATTATATTTCTGATCATTTATGTCTTATACATTATTACCATAGCGGCTATGATCAGAGATATTCACGAATTTCAAGTTTTGTTACTAAGTCCTTATCAGCGCCGAGTCACGAGAATATGGATAGACAGGCATTTAATGAAATCGGTATGTAATGTCGGAGAATAAGGAACTACAGTCTATGCTATAAATAATTTTATACTGCACCCTAAGTTCACAGAGTCTAAAGAAAACTAATATGAAGGCCTACAATATAGAAAGCTCATAAAATTGATCAACAATAACATTACATTGACTATTGTTTGTTTTGATGTACTTTGTCTTCTGTTGCCACTCATCTAAGATGGACAGAATTACTGCTGCGTACCGAGTATTTTTTAATTTGCCTTACGTCGCACCGACACAGTTAGGTCTTATGGCGACGATGGGAGAGGAAAGGGCTATGCGTCTGAAGGAAGCGGCCTTGGACTTAATTAAGGTATAGTCCCAGCATTTGCCTGGTGTAAAAATGGGAATCCACGGAATAACACCTTCAAGGCTGCCGACAGTGGGGTTCGAATTCACTATCTCCCAGATGCAAGCTTACAGCTGCGTACCCCTAACCACATGACCAACTCACCTAGTCGTACGAGCGCAACAGCCTGCCTAAATATTGGCGGGAGGCACTGATTGGAATGTGAAGTATGCACATTTAATGGAATAATGGCAGAGAAGTGTTCACGGCTGTCTGCGGCCAGGTCATTCCAGCACTGAAACTTTGGACTGTTGATCGGCACCGTAGTACTGTTCGTTGAAAGTGAGAAAATATGCAATTTTTCATTTGATGGAGTATTTTATATGATAACATTGCTTTTAATTGCTACATTCCTACTGACGTTTTTTGTAATAACCTATATTGACTTCAGTTATGAAAGCCACAAAGTCAGTCTTTCTGAGCCTCCTGTAGTGAAGCACTGGTACATCAGCTAATAATAATAATAATAATAATAATAATAATAATAATAATAATAATAATAATAATAATAATAATAATAATAATAATAATAACAACAACAACATACATACATACATACATACATACATACATACATACATACATACATACATACATACATACATACATACATACATACGGCCTACATACATACATACATACATACATACATACATACATACATACATACATACATACATACATACATACATACATACATACATACATACATACATACATACATACATACATACATAATCATTATAGACCATTATGTCTTTCAGTATTCAGTCTGCAAGCCTCTGTGGATTTACTATACATCCACTTCCACCTCTTAAAGTGTTTTTTTATGAACATTTCCAATCTCCATAACCTCAAAATATTGTCTTCTATGTTAAAAATATAGTGTAGATCATCAATGTTATTTTTCCTTCTTTCAATGTGTGCATAACGGATAAGTCAAATGTTTCGCCATGATCATATTACTGCAGACAGTAAATACCACTAAAATAAACTGATCACCCATGGTTTTGTTTTCGCCATTCTCTGCTATACATCATTTATACAAGAATCTTGGTCTGTATAAGCAATTCAGTGAATAACTATAACAGACATATACACAGGAGGCCTATACACAGTTTATTAGTAACAAATTGCACATTAACGATGTATAAACCTGGTACAGGCCGGCCCAGCGGTGTAGGGGTAGCGTGCCTGCCTCTTACCCAGAGGCCCCGGGTTCGATTCCCAGCCAGGTCAGGGATTTTTACCTGCACCTGAGGCCTGGTTCAAGGTCCACTCAGCCTACATAATTACAATTGAGGAGCTATCTGATGGTGAGATGGCGACCACGGTCTAGAAAGCCAAGAATAACGGCCGATAGCTGATGCATGCATTGTAAATATGGAGATCTACACAAGCAAACCCCCCGAAGGTCCATTTTATACAGAGAACAAACCTGGTAGTATCATCAGAAGGCTAGCAGAGCCAATTATGGGAACTGGTAGACATATAACCATTGACAACTGGTTTATATCTGATGACTTGGTGAACGAACTGGCAAGTAAGAAGAATATCATGATTGTTGGTACTATTTGGAAGAATAAATGAGAAATTCCAGTGGTGATGGTAAATACAAGGAAAAGGGAAGTTAACAGCAGTTATTTGCTTTTGGAGAAAATGCATGGATAAAATCATGGTGATTATTTTCTTGTCCATCCAAGAGACAAGAATAATTTCCCCATCACGTTTGAATGTAATTTCCCCTCTTTTCAAGGATTTTTGTTGGTCCCTAAGATCCTTTGGTACTCCCCTGTTTTGTCTAATTGTCCCACAAACCGTGGTATTATGTTCACATTGGGTTTTCGTAAGAGCAACACTGTTGTAGTAGTTATCCATGTAAACAGAATGTAAACAAAATATCCTAGGCCTAAGTATGGACTAAGAAGTTTGAGGACAGTACTATTTAAGGCCATGCCACTTGCATCATAAATTAGCAATTTGCAAAAGTATCCAGTTCTAGATTTACAAACCATCCTAATCATAATTCCATACTTAGTTATTTTAAATGGATTGTACACTCGAAAATGCAATTGGCTTCTTCACGCAAGCATGCCTTCATCTAAAGTGATCTTCTGGTCAGGACTCTAAATGACTGAAAACATATCCAAAAGATTTTTTGATATTGGTCTGATTTTACAGATCCTGTCTGCACTGTTTCCATAGTTACTACTGTTATTAAAATGCAAAAACATCATAATACTTTTGAACCTGTTCCTGGACATTGTTTTGGAAAATACAGGTGTTGAACAAAACACGATCATCTGTCCAGTACATTTTTAGATCCTGTTTCTGTATAATTCCGGTAACTAGCATCAAACCAATAAACTGCTTCATTTTGGTCACTGACACAGGTGTCCGACTTGTTGGCTGAACGGTCAGCATACTGGCCTTTGGTTCAGAGGGTCCCGGGTTTGATTCTCGGCTGGGTCGGGGATTTTAACCTTAATTGGTTAATTCCAATGGCACGGGGGCTGGGTGTATGTGTTGTCTTAATCAGCATTCATACTCATCAAGACGCGCAGGTCGCCTACGGACTCAAATAGAAAGACCTGCACCTGGCGAGCCGAACCCGTCCTGGGATATCCTGACACTAAAAGCCATACAACATTTCATTTCACTGACACAGGTTACCAAGTTTGATAAATTGAATACTTCGTGAATGGACGAGGAGCACTACTGATAACCAGCTGTGTGTAGTCTGCTCACAAATATACTCAAAAAAACTGTCACTGCTAAAAATATTTATAAAAGACATTATTTCTTCACTGTTTAAGCCTACATTTCCAAAAATGTCAAGTAATGGGGGAGAATAGCCTGGAGAGGTGACAGAGACAGGAGCACTGCCTGGTATTTCACCATTATCACACACTGTAGTTTCATCCTCATCAATATCACTGCCTAAATCTGGGATTAGCTCATCTCCAGAATCAGCATTATAAATCATTTGAACAGCTTCTTCAACAGACATAAACTTACCAATAGCCATTAAAAATCAATTTTTAAGGCAAGACCCTATTTCAACTGCTCTGAAGACTGTGTTTAACCCAATCTCACGAAGAGAAAAAAGATATTTCTGACTTTTAGTATGGTTTCTCATCCACAGACATACAGATATTATCTATATCCATTTACTAATACCAACTGCCCTTGAAAGATGTGACCATCTAAGCAGGTTATAGCCTGAACAGCCCAAAATTTCCTGTGCTGTATAAAATGATATTTTGGTTTTGAGTATGTTTGGATGTTAAAATCACAGATTAAGGGAAAATCTTACCATCTAGTTGTTGTAAGAATTCAGGTACACTCCCAACATCTAGCAGTACTGAATCTTCATCCTTCCCCACTTTGTTCTGAGCAGTACACTTGAAGTCCCCACCATACTGCACAGCTGGAATACTGAGGCTCCCATCTTGTAGGAACTGCAAGAAATTAATTCATTAGGTGAAATATGATGCTCCTCGATTTTCTCTACGGATGAAAGATAGACTGGAAAAATGTTTGTTTTATATAGTTCATCAATAAATTAGTATCATTGTGATAAATATATATTATTTCATGGAAATACATTATTGTGATATCATTCTTAGTACAATAATAATAGCAATTCTTATACTTGTTTTGATATTATTATTATTATTATTATTATTATTATTATTATTATTATTATTTTAACCTTAATTGGTTAATTCCAATGGCCCGGGGGCTGGGTGTTTGTGCTGTCCCCAACATCCCTGCAACTCACACACCACACATAACACTATCCTCCACCACAATAACACGCAGTTACCTACACATGGCAGATGCCGCCCACCCTCATCGGAGGGTCTGCCTTACAAGGGCTGCACCCGGCTAGAAATAGCCACACGAAATTATTATTATTATTATTATTATTATTATTATTATTATTATTATTATTATTATTATTATTATTATTATTATTATTATTATTATTATTATTATTATTATTATCCTGAAAGTTGGGATACCAGTTGCTATGGAATGGGAGTGGGCACCTCGGACATGTTCTCAGTCGTGGCCCTCCATGTGCTCAGGTGGCTAGGACTATACAATTCACCGGTGGTCCATAACCCGTTTGAGGAGAGATCCTCACTTGGACTATGTGCAAGTAGGGTAGCATCCTGCTTCATGAATTCACCAACCTCAGAACATTTTAAGCAAGCCTTAGACCTATGGGAGTAACAGAGTCCCACTCCCATTTGATAGGCGAGGGACTCCTTGGAAACAACTTGGCAAACAAAATGGAATTCGATGGGGAGCTATCAATATTAATGGGGCTTATGGAAGAAAGAAAGTAGAACTGGCTGAGTCTGCAAAGAGGATGCATCTGGATGTGCTAGGATTAAGTGATATTCAGGCAACGGGAGATAACGAGGAAGAGATAGGAGATTATAAAGTGTAATTGACGGGTGTTAGAAAGGCATTGAGAGGAAGTTGGATGAAACCCAGTGTGGTTTCAGACCACAGAGAGGCTGTCAGGATCAGATTTTCAGTATGCGCCAGATAATTGAAAAATGCTTCGAGAGGAATAGGCAGTTGTTTCATAGATCTAGAGAAAGCATATGACAGGGTACCGAGGGAAAAGATGTTCGCTATACTGGGGGATTATGGAATTAAAGGTGGATTATTAAAATCAATCAAAGGCATTTATGTTGACAATTGGGTTTCAGTGAGAATTGATGGTAAATGAGTTCTTGGTTCAGGGTACTTACAGGGATTAGACAGGGCTGTAATCTTTCACCTTTGCTGTTCGTAGTTTACATGGATCATCTGCTGAAAGGTATAAAATGGCAGGGAAGGATTCAGTTAGGTGGAAATGTAGTAAGCAGTCTGGCCTATGCTGACGACTTGGTCTTAATGGCAGATTGTGCCAAAAGCCTGCAGTCTAATATCTTGGAACTTGAAAATATGTGCAATGAGTATGGTATGAAAATTAGCCTCTCAAAGACTAAACTGATGTCAGTAGGTAAGAAATTCAACAGAATTGAATGTCAGATAGGTGACACAAAGCTAGAACAGGTCGATTATTTCAAGTATTTAGGTTGCGTGTTCTCCCAGGATGGTAATATAGTAAGTGAGATTGAATCAAGATGTCGTAAAGCTAATGCAGTGAGCTCACAGTTGCGATCAACAGTACTCTGTAAGAAGGAAGTCTGCTCCCAGACAAAACTGTCTTTACATTGGTCTGTTTTCAGACCAACTTTGCTTTATGGGAGCAAATGGTGGGTGGACTTAGGATATCTTATTCATAAGTTAGAAGTAACAGACATGAAAGTAGCAAGAATGATTGCTGGTACAAACAGGTGGGAACAATGGCAGGATGGTACTCAGAATTAGGAGATAAAGGATAATTTAGGAATGAACTTCATGGATGAAGCTGTTCACATAACCCGGCTTTGGTGGTGGGGTCATGTGAGGCGAATGGAGGAGGATAGGTTACCTAGGAGAATATTGGATTCTGTTATGGAGGGTAAGAGAAGTAGAGGTAGACCAAGACGACGATGGTTAGACTCAGTTTCTAACGATTTAAAGATAAGAGGTATAGAGCTAAATGAGGCCACAACACTAGTTGCAAATCGAGGATTGTGGCGACGTTTAGTAAATTCACAGAGGCTTGCAGACTGAATGCTGAAAGGCATAAGAGTCTAGCCAAGTTACGCAAAGACAACGATTTCCTAAAGCAATGTATATCACTTAACTTGACACCTAATTTTCTAAGAAGCAATAAAAAGAAACATCGGACTTCACCTCAAACCATCAAAACTCAAAACAAAACAAACAAAATATGGTTAAGAGACGAAATTAAATTATTGTACAGGAAGAAATATTTTTTGAATCAGAAATTATACGACACTCACCTCGCAGCGACTAAACTACTTTCAAACGCACAATGGACACTATTCTATCAAGAAGTAGAGAACAAATTATTCTACGAACTAGCCAAAAAACAGTCAAATTTGGAGAATAAACTCAACAAGCTAAAAAACTGCCAACTACATAACCAACAAACTAGAAACTCCAATAGTAACATGTTCGATCGTACGCAGTTTCATCCAGCTGTTGTTAATCTATCTAACACGCCCTTAAGTGAAAGTGAACACTTAACTTTATCCAAAGGACCGAAACACAACTGGCCAAACTTGAACAGCCTCAACATAGCCGCTACTATGATCACAGAATCAGAGCTAGCCATCAGCAAAATGCCGGAAGACACGCAAAATGAGGTTAGAACCGATGTTAAAAGGAAACTGACTGATATCCTCCACAATTTAACCAACCCCGCAAATAACCTCAATAATAAAGAAAAAATTGCTGAACAATAGCGCATATACGCCCTCAAGAAGAAAATTAAAGACAACGAACTCATCGTAACCAAAGCTGACAAAGGCAATGCAACAGTTATCATGGATAAAAAAGTATATATTGAAAAAACAAAAACTTTTTCACAGACAGCTCATTTTCCATAATCAAAAAAGACCCCACCCAAAAAATTCAAAAACTACTTTAAAAAACTCTTAAAAACACTTCATTTTTATTTACCGAACAGGAAAAATCCAAACTCATACATATGAACCCAGGACTCCCCACTGCTAAAGCTCTTCCCAAAATTCACAAAACCAGAATTCCCATCCGGCCAATTATCAACTATAGACCGAGCCCCTTATACAGAATATCACAATTCATCCAATGTTTCTTAAGAAAAAATTATCAATTCTTATCCAAAAAGTCTATTAAAAACACATCTGAGCTAGTAGAAAAACTAAACAAGTTCAATTTGCAACCGGATCACTCCATCCACTCTTTCGATATTGTAAACATGTACCCAAGCATACAAGTATCAAAATTAATTCCGATAATTATAAACAATTTAAACAAAAACAGCCACTTAAGCAAACTAGAGATACAAGACTTTATCACAATATTAAAACTTATCATCGACAATAACTTCTTCACTTTTGACAATGTCATATATCAACAAAATGGTTTGGCAATGGGGTCACCGGCCTCAGGTATCTTAGCAGAAATATACCTGCACTTCCTCGAACACACCAAAATTGACAACGAATTCGAAAACATTCTCTTTTGGGCCAGATATGTCGACGATGTCTTTGTAATCATGAATGAGAAATCAATTAATGCACCCACCACCCTCTTAAGACTCAACAATATTGATCCTCATATCAAATTCACACTAGAATCCGAATCAAATCAAAAAATCAACTTTCTAGATTTATCCATCACTAGAAACTCAGATTCTTTCAGTTATAAAATTTTCAGAAAACCCACTCAAACAGCCTCCACCATTCGCCAGGATTCAGTGCACCCCCAGTCCCACAAACGAGCCACATACAACAGCCTAGTTCACCGAGCCTTCAGCATACCTATGTCCAATAAAGATCTAAAAAACGAACTCAACACAATCCGCGGAATCGCAAAATTCAACGGCTTCAGCAATCATTTTATAGAAAGGATAATCAATAAACACAAACATCGCCCAAAAACTACCCTCAAAAAAGAAATAACCAAACCTCTAACATTTTCCACCTTCACGTTCAACAATGATATCTACAAGTTAACCAACATCTTTAAGAAACAAGGCGTTAAAATAGCCTTCAAAACCAACAATAAGAACATGAATGTTTTATACAATACTTCACACATCAACAAGACCAGCAGTTTTTTAAAATCAGGAGTTTATAGGATCAAATGTACCACCTGTAAAAAAACCTACATCGGGCAAACCGGGAGAAACTTCATTATCAGATACCACGAGCACACTAACGCAATAAAATACAACAAGTTTTCAGCCATCGGCCAACACATGCAAGATTATAACCATAATTTCACCAATATTGAACAAGACATGGACATCCTCGTATTAGCAAACAAGGGCCCTTTACTGAACATAATGGAAAATTACTACATACACCTAGACCAATACTTTAATGCCAGTCACAATCTCAATGAAATCTCAGAGAAACCCAACATACTCTTCGATCTACTTATCACTTTCCTCAGAAACAATAATGCAGCCAACCTAAACTCAATCCTAAATTTAATCAAAGGTACTTTTCCAAGACAATTACACTTTCTCCCGCACCCTTCAGCCCCACCTTAAGCCCTCTTCCTAAGCCATATTTCATTTCAATACAAGAACTTACTGATTTCCATGATTATAATTTTTACAACACCCTTTTATACTTTATTCTTTGTTAAAAACCTCTTAGTATGTATATTCCTTGTATTATTAACTATTACCATAACATCTCACTTCACTTGTTATTCTTTAAAATAATATTGTCTTAGGATTTCGCCACAAATGATCTTTGCTCCAATACGGCTGATGATGACCCCTAGATGGGTCGAAACTAGTACCGTATAATTTTGTAATTTTGTGAATATATTGTATTGAAAAGGTGGAAACATTTACGTTATTATTATTATTATTACTTATATATTATTCTCAGTTCAATACGGACCAAAAACATGAAATTCATAACCATCCATACCAGTATGACACCAAGAGCAAGGCGCTCAACAGCGGCAGTAAGCTCCACAGCACCGTGTACTGTCCAGGGAGGATGTTCAGTATGGATCAGAACTATGGGGAGGATCAGACGATGTCCCAGGAGATGGAGGCAGCGATGGCAATGACACAGCCAGTGGGACCCCCTCTAGGAGGCGGAGAACCAATGGAGTCCGAGCCAACAACCAACAAACGAGGGTGCCACCTGACAGAACAAAGGTACGAACAAGAGGAAAGCCAGCGGAGCTTCAAATGCCATGAGAGGACCTGTGGATCACTATTACCAGGAACAAAGACACCATCGACCAGACTCAGTGGACCCACCATGGGAAGGTAGTGATCCTCGATGGAACTGCCGGGCTGCGAACTGTGGACTTCGACAGCACCAACAGGAGGGCTGTGTGACTGAGGTAGTCTGTGTGTAGTTAAATAGTGAGGACCAAGAGAGTGTGACAAAGTGTGGAAATTGCTTCAAGGTATAGCATGTGCCGATTCAATTGTGAAACACACTGTAACTTCTAGAATGGTAATAGGCACTAGAATGATGGAGAATATTCTGTACATTATAATCTATGTGTTAGGTACTCTAGAGTTTTCAAGAAGCTATTTCTTGTAACGTATCTTCCTGCAAGCCTGGAAGGAGATGATCTTGACCATGACAAGAGAGTTATTGGTTAGAGAGGAATTCTAAAAGTGAAGACCAAAAGCTGAGTGTAAGAATGAAAAATGAAGTAGAAATAAAAGATCATATGAAGAGTCACAAAATATTACTCATTTAGTCTTTTTTCCAGCCCCGTGCTTGTATAGATCAGGTTGGGTTGGTGTTGACCTCCACACTGAATAGCGACCGTTCTGATGTTGTGTTGGTGGGGGAAACGGCAGGTGAGGGGAGTGAGAGTGAGTGGAAGAATAGGGGGGATGGACCAGTAATGCGTGTTGCGACAGACTTAATTGAGCTTTGCTTAAGATCTTTCTTGATTATTGTGTCAAACACGTTCATCTTTTTTTGGATTTCATTAAAATTATGGATGGGATCGGATGTTTGATCAAGGTTTATATAAATATTTTCTAAAATGTTTAACAAAGTTCCCTTTTCAGTTATATGTAGGATATCTAGATCTTTATCTATGGCAGAGAATGAGTGATTGTGATCTTCCATGTGTTCACTCATAGCGGATAATATTTTGTAATTAGCTGCAATAAAATGTTCTCTGTAGCGGATTTGAAAGTTTCATCCAGTCTGTCCAATATAACTGGCGTTCGCACTGGTTACACATCAAATTGTAGACCCCAGATTGCAAATGCTTGTCGGATTTATTAAGTGTGTTTGTTTTATAGAAAAGTTTAGAAGTAGTGTTGTTAGTACTAATGGCAATATTGAGTTTTTTTTTTTTTTTTTTTTATGTTTGAGATTTGGTATTTCTTTAGCCCCTCATTGGAATGATATTCTTTTCAAAAACATGTTAATCTGAGACTATTTCAAATCATTTCAAAAAACACGACACTTTGAATAAAAGGCTAATAAATTTAAAAGCCAACAATTCGGCATCCTTTTCAAAAATCATTCACACTCTCCAACATGAACAAGAAGTCAACCATGAATTTCAATCTCCAGTTATGAATCTCACGAATTTAGACTGGAATGAGATCGACTTAGAGATCCTCAGCAAGGGACCTAAACATAACTGGGTCAACTTTCCTAACATAATCAACACTGTAGCGGAATTAGAATTGGCCATCAGCAAATTATCCTATGAGAAATAAGATTAAATTAGATAGAAAATAAAGAAAAAACTGCAGAATCTGTTCACAGAATAACTTGCAAAAATACCCAGCATCCCAACTAAACACATCTTAAAAATGAGAGAAAAAAAAAAAATAATGGCATAATAGTTACAAAGGCAGATAAGTGAAACACCACGGTTCTAATGGATAAGAATCATTATGTCAGTAAAACAGAACTTTTCTTTTCCGATAAGAGTTTCTCTGTCATAACTAAAGATCTCACTAATAAAATCCAAAAAAGCCTTAAAGGAATTTTAAATAATATTGAAACCCTTTCCAATGAACAACAAATTTCAAAAGTTATTTTAATGAATCCCAAGCTCCCACTGCTAAATCTTTACCAAAGGTTCATAAGACCAATGTTCGAATCAGGCCAATCATTATTTTCAAAAGTAGTCCAACTTACAATGTTTCGCGTTTCACACAAAAATTATTGGCTAAATATTATACATTTTCCAGTAGAACCTCTGTCAAAAATTTTGTAGAATTCAGTAACATCACAAATAAACCTAAATTAAATCCAAATCACACTATGCACTCGTTCGATATTACGAATATGTACACTAACATTCCCATAGCTGAAACAATTAACCTAGTTAAAGTTAACCTGTTGGAAGTGTGGTTTTCTCATAAAAATAAAATTTCATGTGTATATAGTTTTAAGGAATACAACATTGAGGTTATGTGTCGGTAACTCAGATAATTGAATGGAGTGGTTTATCTTCCGGTTGCTTTGTTCTTTGAACGTTTGAACTGCGTGGTGTGTGTGATGCTCAGTTGTAGTTAACAGCTCGTAATAAATGGATGTGTGTCATGAAGCTGGTGTTTCAATGGTATAATTTGATTACCTAAACCGGTGTAACGAGCAGAAATGAAGATATGTCAAAAGGTTATGGGCCAGAGCTCCAGAGCGCCAAAACAACGCAGTAAATTTCGAACAATATAAGTGGAAATGGAGTAATGAGAATTACATCGGACGAAGCAAGTTGTGACATTATTGATGGTAAAAATGGCGACCTTGTGGACCAGTGAAGAAACACTGAATAGGAATTTGGCCAAGCTTACAGTGGAGAACTATTTTTCGTGGGCATTAAAGGTGAAACAAGAGCTGTTGTTGAAAGATGTATGGGAATCAGTAATTGGGTATGAGGATACACCAGTTTGTCAACTGCCTCAGACAGAAACAAAGCGGCGAGCGTGAAACAATGTGATCGCGTTAGCGGTTATTTTCAAATATGTCGGATTTGACGAAACTGACCATCTCGAAAGTGAAGGCGAGATTACTCACGGAGGAAAGCAGAAGGAAACTTCAGCAAAATGGAGGAAACGCTTACAACACTGGAAAACGTGAGGAGGATGAAGCTCAAGCCATGTTGTTCAACAGAGGTAAGATATCAAGAAAGAAAGCGTGGGATGAGGAAAATATAGTTGCTACAATTGCGGTAAACAGGGACATGTATCTAAATATTGTCACATTACCCAAAAGTGCTTCAATTGTGGTAAGTCGGGACATTATTCAAAAGTATGTCCAACAATGAAAAGTGACGAATCATTGCAGGAGAGTAGATCAGTGAATGCGAGTGGAAAAGTGGTAAGTTCAGAAATTATACATGTAGTAGATAAAGCAATGAGCATGGTAGTTTCTGTAGGACCTGAGAAAATTAAAGATTGGCTGTTCGATTCAGGTGCATCCCATCATATGTGTCCAACAAAGGAGATGTTTATAGACATGTTAACAAATGTAACCGGGAATGTAGAAATAGGAGATAACAGTAAGCTGGATATCAAAGGTATAGGTAAGGTGAAAGTAAAAATGTCCACAGGATGGACAATTACATTTACAGACGTGTTGTATGAACCAAACTTAGGTGCGAATTTAATATCAGTTGGTAAGTTAACCAGCAAAGGTTTCAAAGTAGGATTTGCAAGTGAGAAAGCAGTGATTGTAGATAAGAATGGAGATGAAACATTGTTTGTTGCAAACAGGAGGAATGATGTGTATGTAGTACAAATAGAGGGGAGAAACGATATTGTAGCTGTGAATGGCTGTGATCAAATAATAGATCAAGAATGAAATAACAATGTAGCATTTAAAAGTGTTGGGCAGGTTAGGTTGTGGCATGAGAGATATGGACATGTTCATTCTGAAGCTTTGTTTAAATTGCCTATGGTAGAATTGAAAAGGAGTAATGATATTAATACTTGTTCTGTATGCATTCAGGAGAAACTAAGTAACAACGGAGTACCTAAGTCTTGTGAGCGTAAGGCAGAAAAACCACTTGATGTTGTGCACACTGATGTAGTTGGAAAAATTAGTCCACCATCACTTGGGAAAGCTCAATATATTGATGAATGATTGATGAATACTCCAGATTTAATGTGGCTGTATGTGTGAAAAATAAGGATGAAGTATTGGAGGTGTTTAATAGGTATCAGGCAAATGCAGAAAAGTTACATGGTGTAGGAATTAAGTAGTGCAATCTGACAATGGTACAGAGTATACATGTAGCGGGTTTCAAGCAAAATTGCAAAAATGTGGTATTACTCATAGGAGATCTGTACTGTATACTCCACAACAAAATGGATTATCAGAGAGGCAGAATAGAATGATGTTTGATACTGTTAGATGTCTATTGATCCAATCAGGGTTACCAAAGGAATTCTGGGGAGAAGCAGTAATGACTGCAGTGTACTTAAGAAATAGGTGCCCATCCTCAGCAATAAATTTTCAGATACCATATGAACTGTGGTTCAATAGGAAGTTGGATCAGGAAGAAATAGGTAGATTGAAAGTATATGGATGTCAGGCGTGGGCTGTGAGGACAGACAGCAGGAAGTTAGATCCCAGAGCAGAGTCATGCATTATGATAGGGTACAAGGCAGGTACTACAGATGGATATAGGTTATGGAGTCTTGAAAGGAAAAAGGTAATAGTGAGGAGAAGTGTGGTATTTGAGGAGCAGATATTTCCCTTTAAGGTGAAAAGTCCTGAAATTGATATCAAGGAAAAGATAAATGTACCAAAGGCAGAGGGTAGTGAAACATACTTTGACATACTGTGCACTGGAGATTCAGAGATAAAATTAGGGACTGAGTTAGACACAGAGAAGGATGGAGAGGAAACATTGGCTGTTGAGTCAACGACTGGAGGGGAACAACTAGAGGTTGAGTCTATAGCAATACAAGAGCCAGGGAATAGTCTGAGAAGGTCAATAAGAGAGAGGAAAGGTAAGACTTGTGCAGACTGTAAGGCAGTGATGGAAGTTAGACATGCGAATGTAGTGGAACCTAGAACAGTTGAGGAGGCTATGTCAAGCCAAGAGTCTGCTAACTGGATGGAAGCCATGAAAGTGGAGATCAATGAGATGAGAAAGAAGGATGTTTGGGAAATTGTAAAAAGACCAGAAAATGTCAATATAATTAGTTCTAAGTGGGTGTTTTCATTGAAATATGACAGTGAGGGTAACATCTAGAAATATAAGGCCAGGTTGGTTGCTCAAGGTTTTAAAAGACAGATGAACCTTAGTTTTGATGAAACATTTAGTCCTGTTATAAAGAGGAAAACAATGAGACTGTTAATAGGTATTGCAGTACGTAAAGGTTGGACTGTAGAACATCTAGATGTAACTAGTGCTTACTTAAATAGTGAAATCAGTTGTACTGTATACATGGAACAACCAGAATTGTTCATAGAAAAAAATGTCCAAAACTATGTATGTAAATTGAAGAAAAGCGTCTATGGACTACCTAACTTGAGTAAAGACTGGAATGTTTGTGTTGATGCTATAATTAGAAGATTAGATTTTAAGAGATGTATCAAAGAACCATGTGTGTATGTAAAGGAGTGTTGTATTACTGGCTTGTATGTTGACGACATACTTGTAATAGGTGACAAAGAGGTTGTTAAATTGGTTAAAATAAGGTTGGCAAATGAGTTATAGATTAAAGATCTAGGGAAAGCAACAAACTTACTGTCAATAAAAGTAGAACAGACAAAAGAAGGGGTTATGTTGAGTCAAAGTTTGTACATTGACAAATTACATGCTGATTTTTCCATGAGTGACTGTAAACCGAGTAAGACTATTTTACCAAGTGGGTATTCAGCAGCTGAAAATGATGAGCAGGAATTTGATTGTACCATTTATCGCAGTGCAGTAGGAAGTTTGCTATATTTGTCAAATAATACTAGACCTGACATTGCATTTGCGGTAAGTAAAGTTAGTCAAAATTGTCAAAAACCTAAGATTAAAGATTGGAAAGAAGTGAAGCATATCATGAGATATCTATGTGGTACTAGAGATTTAAAGTTGTGTTTCAAAAATTGTGAGGAGTCAGTACAAGTTTTTTGTGATGCAGATTGGGGAGGAGATACTAAGTCTAGAAGATCAGTGAGTGGGTATGTAACCACAGTGGCAGGGGGAGCAGTATCATGGTATAGTAAGAAGCAGAGTTGTATTGCTAGATCTACCATGGATGCTGAATACATGGCAATGGCAGAGGTATCTCGAGAAGTAACTTGGATGAAAGATTTGCTATCAGAGCTAGGGTTGGAAAGCTTTATGGATATACCTTGTAAAGTTTTTGCTGACAATGCATCAGCAATTCAATTGAGTAAAAACAATATTGTGAGTGAAAGGTCAAAACATATTGACATCATGTACCATGTATATAGAGAGCTGGTAGAAAAGGGGTTCATTGAGTTTGTATATGTAGCATCAGAGAGAAATGCTGCAGACTTGTTCACAAAGAATTTATCTGGCAACAAGCTTAAGAGTTTGTATAAGCTTATAGGTTTGCGATGAGAGGACAACTGATTGAAGTGTAGTATTTTATTTTTTGAGACAAGGGGGGGAGTGTTGGAATGTTGTGATTTCTCATAAAAATAAAATGTCATGTGTATATAGTTTTAAGGATTACAACATTGAGGTTATGTGTCGGTAATTCAGATAATTGAGAGGAGTGATTTATCTTCCGGTTGCTTTGTTCTTTGAACGTTTGAACTGCGTGGTGTCTGTGATGCTCAGTTGTAGTTAACAGCTCATAATAAATGGATGTGTGTCATGAAGCTGGTGTTTCAATGGTATAATTTGATTACCTAAACCGGTGTAACGAGCAGAAATGAAGATATGACAACAAACCTAAACAAACATAAACTTTTAAGTAAACTTGAAATAGAAGAATTTTTACGTATTCTGAAGTTCATTCTCAGTAATTATTATTTTACATTTTGGAATTTGGAATTTGGAATTTTGGCAGAAATTTATAGGGACAGTCTGGAAAAAACCACATACTCAACAATTCACCAGGTATATTCCTTTGGTCAAGATACATAGATGACATTTTCACCATTATTGATAAACGTATCACTGACAGTACAACCATCCTTAACACATTGGAGACCGTGTCTTAAGGTGGCGTATGGGCAGGCAGACAGCCATATTTTGTTTTTAAAAAATTGTAGAAAATGGAAGGTAGGTTGCAATTGTAACACGTATATATCATCAAAGTGTCTATTCTACAGATTAAAAAGTTGCATTAAGATCTATTGAATACTTTTCACATTACACATTTTCCAATTGTATGCCTTTTGAAACAACAAAGTCTTACACATAATGAGCTTAAGTGTGCAATAGTTTGAAGCACTCAGGGACACAAAGTGCTACAGAACACATTGGATACCACCAGTACATCTCTTTTCTCGTTACTTTCCCATTTTCTGCTTTTACTTTATGTGCACAGGCTTTGCAAGTGCTTCCAAATCACCAAAAGTACCCGGCGAATGTAAATCAGTCCCTGCCTTTGAATTATCATCGCTTGCATCACTTTGTTCTAAATGAAAATCCAGTCATATGAAGATCATGAAACATTAGCTAAATAAACTACAAAGTGCAAAATCACACCTGGGTGAAATATGATAGAATAGGTTATAAATAGCTTCATCACTAACATGAAGTTTGAAATCAGGGTCTAGATCTGAATCATCTACCTCTTCTTCTGAACCATGGTCATAAAAATTCTCTTCTAAAATCTCTACAAACCAAAACACAGTTTAAACACTTCGCATGATGTAAACAAAACTCTGAATGCACGCGCCTTGAGCAGGTGGAAGGAAGGCTGGAAGCATGGAGTGTAGAAGCGAACTCGAGTGAAAATAAGCTGCTATAAGTTTGAGAAAACAACGACAGAGGACACAAATGCACGATATAGCTGTTATAAGAGTTCTTTACAGTGGTATGTATACTTTCCCCCCGATTCTCGACCTGGTTGTGTAGACAATATAACAAATACGCGGGCCCGAGTTAGCCTCGGGCGCAGTCAGTCTGAGCTGTTACCCCACCCCGATACACACTCGGGCTCAGTCTCCAATGTGTTAATAAGTTAAATACTTGTGACTCCTACATAAAATCCGCAGTTGAATCTGAAACAGACAGAACATTAATCTTAAGATTAGGAGAAGCAACAACTATCTAAAATTTGAAATCTTCAGAAAACCCACCCAGACAGCCAACATGATCAGATAAGATTCACTGTACCATGGCTCTCAAAAACAGGCCTCTTTTTATAGTATGATATTTAGAGCTTTGAACATTCCTATGTCCTAGAAAGCTTACAAGAAAGAAATTAACATCCACAATTCAGCACATCTTAATGGGTTTAATAGCAATTTTGTTGGCAGAATTCTCAATAAGATAAAAAATAAACCCACCACAATACTTAAAAAACAAATGAAAGAGATTACTGATTTTGTCACTTTTACTTTCAACAGCAAAAACCTATACCAAATCTCAAACATTTTTAAAAAACAGAACCTCAATGTTGCCTTTAGAACTAACAACACTACTTCTAAAATTTCTGTAACACAAACACACTTAACAAATCCAACAAACATTTGCAATCAGGGGTCTACAAGTTGACGTGTAACCAGTGCGACACCAGTTATGTTGGACAGACTGAGAGAAACTTTCAAATCCTCTATAAAGAACATTTTAATGCAGCTAATTACAAAAGATCTTTCGCTATGAGTGAACACATGAAAGGTAACAATCACTCATTCTCCACCATATATAAAGATAACTGAAAAGGGAACTTCATTTAACATTTTAGAAAATATTTATATAAACCTCGATCAAAAATCCAATCCCATTCATCATTTTAACAAAATCCAAGAATAAACAAAAAATCGATTGAGATCTTAAGCAAATCTCAATTAAGTCTGTCACAGCACGCATTACTGGTCCGTCCCCCCATCCTTCCACCCACTCTCACTCCCCTCACTCACCGTTTGCCCCACCCAACACAACATCAGAAAGGTCGCTAGTCAGCGTGGAGGTCAACACCAACCCAACCTGATCTATACAAGCACGGGGCTGGAAAAAAGACTAAATGAGTTATATTTTGCAACTCTTCATATTATCCTTTACTTCTACTTCATTTTTCATTCTCATACTCAGATTTTGGTCTTCACTTTTAGATCCTGGCTATACTTGTATTCTCCATGAAAAAATGTAATGGATTTTTCAAAACTTCACTCAGTTTCCAGAAGCATGACAAATAGAACAACATTTAACAGTCTTCACAATTTTGAAGTATTTCCTCCAGCCAACCAATAGTTGTATTAAATACGGTTTGACCCACACTTACTACTAAATTTGTCCAAGTTTGAAGCCACATACATTTTAAACACAAATTTCCATTGCATTTGTTGATTGTATTTTAAGACTGAAACTATGTACATTTTAAACATAGATTTCCATTGCATTTGTTGATTGTATTTCATCTTAAGACTTTTATGTATCACTGTTTTTTTGTACGTGTCTTTCTTCTTTACGTTATTTTAGCTGATTATGACCTTTCGGCTAGGTCAAAACATGTCCTATGTAGCTTTTTAGACAGACCATTTATCAAATGGCAAACGTATATTGAACAGGTGGACTTTATACAATTAAATTCTTTTAGAATTTTGTCTTAGATATTTAAAGCCAATAAGGAACTGGAATGAAGTTCATGAATGGTGCATCCTAATGGAATTGCACACAAAAAGTAATAAGTATACAACCTGTGGAACGTGGTTTTCACCGAGGATGGAGACCTGTGGAGATTTCAGCTTCATCACTGTGGACAACACAGTGATCATGGAAGGTTACTAAAGGATGGGTGAAGCCTGGCTGGAGGCAGGTGCGATGGATCCTCTAAATAGAAGAGTACCAATCTTTGATGAAGTTATGATGGTGAGAATGGTGTGTAATGTTGCCAAGGGGATAGGTTAGTTTTGTCATGTAAATTCGAAAGGCTTATATTTTGTTTCACAGGAATATGTCCTGAATTTCTCAGTAAGATGTAGGATATCTTCTGTAATCATTTGTAGGTATTGTAAAGTACATGTGGACTCATGCATGGAGTCACAGTTTGCCATTTTATTTCATTTTCTCATTTTATAAAAAAAATATTATTTTTCTTCCATTAGTGTTTTTTACATTTTACTTTTCTTTTGACGTTGAAATGCAAAGCATATCTTGGGGTAAATGTGTAAATTAAAAGGGGATTGAGATGTAACTAATTAAAAGAGAAGGTTAGTTAGATAAGGGTATTTAAAGGGCATGCACTCACGTTTTCCTAGTAATGTGCATTAAGTGTGCACGAGTGTGAATGTTGGTGGAGCTGTGATCCACACCATTGTTAGTGTCATCTCTTTGTATATTTTCTAAGTGTGAACATGATTAATTTTGCGGTGTCAAGTGCGCATTGTCGTGATGTAGTGCGAAGTGGGGCTGCCCTCATCCACAGTGGATCACCATAGAATATTAGATTTGTAATCCAAGTATTTTTACTTTTCGATACCTTATGGACATAAATCAGGAAAAGTATTTTTTGTCAGGTACCTACCTGATATTCACTCAACAAATAAAGGTAATAACCTAAGAATGTATTTCATACTGAATGAATACTACCAGTTAAATGAGTTCCAGGATTTTAATACAGTTCTCACAAATTGTAGCTCGACAGCATAATTGTATGCATTAACACTCAGTAATGGTGCTGTTTAAAACAAGTTATTAAGTCACAGGACAATATAATTCACTTACCAAAAAATCATTACTGGGAGTGATCTTTTCCCCATTCACTGACCATGACACCTGTGGTGCAGGAATACCAGTAGTAGCACATTTGAGTAGTACACTGGAGCCCCTCAGAACTTCCAAGAAATTGGTCTCCAGTGTGACAGTTGGAAACTCTTCATACACTAAATCAGCCACTCCAACATCTGTTGAAAATATTTTACTAATCAAATTATGCTGAAATAATGAGAAGAAAAAAAAAAAAAGAAAGTGGGTAAACAGCAGAGAATTTTTTTTTAACTGCTATTTTGTTTGGGGCATTGATCTAGAAAGATCTTTTGCCCCTACTTGCACCATATGTCAGGAACCTGTGAGTATTTTGTAAATGGTGAAAGTGTAAAGTGTTGAATGTGAGGAAAGGAACGTTAAGGATGATACAAACACCCAGTCCCCAAGCCAGGGATATTAATCATTTACAATTAAAAACCCCAGACCCGGCCAAGAATCGAACCCGGGGCTGCCAGATGACAGGCGGACGCGTTGCCCCCTACACCGTGGGGCCAGACTCGAAAATGTTATGAAGATGGTAATAATCAACCTCGTGTCACTGACTGGGATGTCAGAAGAGGTGATTGATTTTATGGAGAAGGAGAATATAGCTAGGATGGGATTGAGTGAGGTTAACCGGAGAGGAAAAGGAAAGGAGTAGTTCAGGAAGGGATACACTCTCTACTGGGGTGGCGGATATAAGGAAAAGAATCTTCTTATTCTTCTTCATTCTCCACTTTTCCACATCTATGGGGTCGTACATGTGGATTTGGCCCTGTTTTATGGCAGGATGTCCTTCCTGATGCCAACCCTATATGGAGGAATGTAATCACTATTGTGTATTTCTGTGGTGGTTGGTAATGTGTTGTCTGATTATGAAGAGGAAAGTGTTGGGACAAACACAAATACCCAGTCCTCAAGCCAGAAGAATTAATCAGATGCAATTAAAATCCCCGACCCTCCGGGAATTGAACGCGGGACCCTCTGAACCAAAGGCCTCAATGCTGACCATTCAGCCAATGAGTCAGACGGCATAAGACAAAAAGATCTTAGATGAGTATGTAGATTATGTGGACAACATAAGTGAAGGATACAGTTAAGGACAGAGAATGGAGTTGAGGATTTCATCCAAGTGCATGCAGCTCAAACTGGATGAAAAAGAAAGATATCAACGATCTCCTGGAGACACAGGAGAGAGAAATAAAGGATGTGAAAGTGACTGTCATGGGATACTATAATGCAATGATGAGATGCAACAGAAAAGGAATGTTGTTAAAGGTAGGATTGTTAGGCAGTGGCATCTGGTTGATAAGACAGACATGAGAGAGTTTTTAAAAAGAAAACGTGAACAGTCTGTGGGATGGGTTTAAAGAACTTGTTGAGGAACGTGAAAACAGGTATGTACCTTTAAAGGTGGAAAGGAATGGTAATTAATTTTGTGTGGCTATTTCTAGCCGGGTGCATCCCTTGTAAGGCAGACCCTCCGATGAGGGTGGACGGTATCTGCCATTTGTAGGTAACTGCGTGTTATTGTGGTTGTTATGTGTGGTGTGTGAGTTGCAGGGATGTTGGGGACAGGACAAATACCCAGCCCCCGAGCCATTGGAATTAACCAATGAAGGTTAAAATCCCGACCCGGCCGGGAATTGAACCTGGGACCCTCTGAACCGAAGGCCAGTATGCTGACCATTCAGCCAACGAGTCGGACAAAAGGAATGGTAAAGACCTACCATATTATAACAGAGAAGTAAATAGACTAAGGAGGAGGAGCAGGTTGGAAAGAAATAAGAGTTAGAAATGGTTGTGGAAGTAAGGAGAAATTGAAGGAACTTACTAGGAATTTGAATTTAGCAGAGATGTCAGCTAAGGATAACATGATGGCAAGCATAATTGACAATCATACAAATTTTAGTGAAAAATGGAAGGGAATGTAGAAGGACTTTAAGTCAGAAGCAGGTTCCAAAAATTTCCAGGGATCATTAATGAACAAGGGGAGTGTGTATGCGAGGATCTTCAAAAGGCAGAAATATTCAGTCAGCAGAAAGACTGTTGGTTACAGGGATAATATCCACTTAGAGGAGGTGACTAATACTAAAGAAGTATTAAAATTTACCTATGATAACAATGATATTTACAATGAGATACAGAAGTTGAAAACTAGAAAACAGCTGGAATTCATAAGATTTGGGGGGATATACTAAAGACAATGGGTAGGGATATAGTACCATATCTGAAGTACTTATTTGATTACTGTTTTTATAAAGGAGCTATACCAAATGAATGGAGAGATGCTATAGTAGCCTCTGTGTATAAAGGAAACGGTGATAAACATGAAGCCGATAATTACAGCTCAGTCAGATTGACATGTATTGCATGTAAGCTTTGAGAAAGCATTCTTTCTGACTGTATTTGATACATTTGTGAAATGACTAACGGGTTTGACAGAACGCAGTTTAGATTTAAGAAATGTTATTCCACTGAAGCGCCAGCCCAGTGGTGTAGGGGTAGCGTGCCTGCCTCTTACCCGGAGGCCCCGGGTTTGATTCCCGGCTAGGTCAGGGACTTTTACCTGGACCTGAGGGTTGGTTCGAAGTCCACTCAGCCTACGTGATTAGAAATGAGGAGCTATCTGACGGTGAGATAGCGGCCCCGGTCTAGAAAGCCAAGAATAACGGCCGAGAGTATTCGTCGTGTTGACCATACGACACCTCGTAATCTGCAGGCCTTTGGGCTGAACAGCGGTTGCTTGGTAGACCAATGCCCTTGAAGGGTTGTAGTGCCATGGGGTTTGATGTTTTATTCCACTGAAGCTCAACTTGTAGGACTCCAGCAAACCACATATTTTAGATCCAGGAGGTCAAATGAATTGTATTGCGATTGTCACATTTAAGGCTGCTTGTCCACTGGAAGAGGCGATTACGAGATCAGACGACTATGTGTGCATTAGCGCGACTGATCCCAAAGCGAAGATTGTAAAGGAACTGCGCCAACTGCAAGTGACCTCGAGCATAAGACTTCACGCATCTATAGCCGACAACAGGCGATAAGCGACAGATCCCCCTCGAATGGGATTTACCCCTTGTAGTCGCCAGTACTCCATGGTACTTGCAAGCATTTGGTTGTCTGTCATCATCATATGCAACATTATTTTTATTATTACTACAGTATCAATCAACATTTGTCATGGATGTAGATAGTGAAAAGTTGATAAGTGCACTTTGTGGAAGAAGACCCCTATGGAATATGAAAGATAAACGCTATCATTCTCGAGATATACAACACATACTATGGTTGAAAGTTGCAGAGGAAGTGAGTGTTGATAATGGTAAGTACTCTAGTTATTTATTTATTTATTTATTTATTTATTTATTTATTTATTTATTTATTTATTTATATGCCGGGCTGAGTAGCTCAGACGGTAGAGCACTGGTCTTCTGAGCCCAAATTGACAGGTTCAGTCCAGGCTCAGTCCTATGGTGTGTGAAGGTACTCAAATACATCAGCCTCATGTAAGAATTTTTACTGGTACTTAAAAGAACTCATGCAGGACCAAATTTCCATACCTTGGCATCTCCAAAAACCATATAAAGGTAGTTAGCAGGACATAAAACAAGTAACTTTATTATTATTATTATTATTATTATTATTATTATTATTATTATTATTATCTAGTAAAAGGCGGCTTCTCATGTCGACTGTTCAATCGATATTGCTATACGGTTCGGAAATTCGGGCTGAATCGTTAAAAATTGCAAAATATCGGATAAGAATTGCGGCTGTATAACGGGGAGCAGCTTTACAAATTGCTTGCACATATCGCACAGTATCAGAACCTGCGATTCTAGTAGTAGCAGCAGTAGTAGCTCCTATTGACTTGTTGGCCTTCGAAAGACAAGAAATTTGGCTCACACAAGAAGAGCTGGGAAGGAAAAGGGTAAAGGCTTTGGCTCTTAGTTGCAGAATGCAACGATGGCAAACAAGATGGGAAGATGACTCTAGAGGGATATGGACAAAAAGACTGATACCTTCTCTGGGTGTATGGGTTGCCCAAAATCATGGTGAAGTGAACTACTATCTCACACGATTCTTGACAGGTCATGGATACTTCCAAAAATTTCTTCATAGGCTTGGGCTAGCAACTAGTCTGGTGTGCATATACTGTGGTGATATCGATGACGTATTACATACTTTCTTTGTGTGTGTTCACTGGCTGCCACAAAGAAGATGCTTAGAAGTTATGCAGGGAGAATTGACGCCAGGAGGGATCGTGTCAGTAATGCTACAAAGTCAAGAATCTTGGGACCAGGTGGCAGTCTACATAGAAGATATTCTGAGTCAGAAGAAGAACCTGCACGATTATGACAGACAGTAAAGCAGAAGAAGGAAGATGAAGCACAAGATGCATTAAGCACGACATCCGTCCTGAAGTAATGCAAGAGTGGTTTCTGGGGCGGAGATAAACATCGTGGGAAAAGGGAGTGTGGTTTTTAGTGGGTAAGAATCTCCACACACTTGTTGAGTGCGGACCCTCACAAGTGTCTTATGAAAGATTTTCCACACTACCTCGCAAAAAAAAAATTATTATTATTATTATTATTATTATTATTATTATTATTATTATTATTATTATTATTATTATTATTATTATTATTATTATAATTTCAATGGGCAACATGTGCAGTTCCTGTTATAATATAAATGAAAAGGAAATGATTAAAAACACGTTTAAGTGGAAACATTACCTAGACATTTTCAGTTATTCAGTTCGTGTTCACAGAAGTATGCTACAAACTCGTATCTGATCCCATAAGCAGTAGTAACACTTCTCTTTTCACCTAGTGAAGCAAATGTGGTGGGTGCTCCACTGGTTTCTGATTGTGATTGTTGATGTAATAATGCCACAGCTTGTTGTTCACCTTTCTAATACTTTTAATAACTTGACAACGCGTACTACAGAAACTCATACAGACCTGTACGGAGTACAGATGCCAACTGACAGTCACGCAAAGTCGCCTGCAGAGGACAACCCCAGTCGCATGAATCAAAGTCGCCTGTAGTCGCAGGATCACATAGTCGCGCCTAGTCGCTTCCAGTGGATGAACAGCCTAAGGCTTTTGATAGGGTAGATCATGGTAGGCTACTGGTACTGAAGAAAAGTAGTGCAACTGGACTAGACAGAAGAATGACTGAACGGGCAGCTATATTTCTAGAGAACCGAACTCAGAAAATTATAGTAGGTGAAGCATAATCTGATTCTGTAATCATTAAGAGGGGACTTCCTCAAGGCAGTATTCCTGGACATTAATATTTTATTACATATGAAAATCCACAGCCTGTTTCCAGTCATTCGACCAGGTCAGGAGTGGAATTAATGAAGCCCCCCATCTAGCGGTAAAGATAGGAATTGTGCCAGCTACCAAAGCCTGTCGCACTCATCTGGAGCAATGATTAATGAATGACAAATGAAATGAAATGATATTGGAAAGTGTTGCTGGAATGAAATATGACAGGGAAAACCAGAGTACACAGAGAAAAACCTGTCCCACCTATGCTTTGTCCAGCATAAATCTCACATGGAGTGACCAGGATTTGAACCATAGAACCCAGCGGTGAGAGACTGGCGCGCTGCCGCCTAGCCATGGAGGCTCTCCTTTTATGTGATATATGTATATAAATGGTACGTATAAAAAATTGGAATCAGAGATAAGGCTTTCAGTGGACGACGTTATACTATAGAGGGTACGGTAAAATATGAGATACAAGAATGTAAGCGACTGCAAAAAGATCTTGACAATGTTGTGAGATGGACAGCAGTCAATGGTACGATGATAAACGGGACGAAAAGTCAGGTTGTGAGTTTCACAAATAGGAAAAGTCTTCTCAGTTTTAATTACTGTGTTGGTGGGGTGAAAGTTCCTTATCATTGTAAGTACCTAGGTGTTAATATAAGGAAAGATCTTCATTGGGGTAATCACATAAATATGATTGTAAATAAAGGGTACAGATCTCTGCACATGGTTATGAGGGTGTTTAGGGGTTGTAGTAAGGATGTAAAGGAGAGGGCATATAAGTCCCTGACAAGACCCCAACTACAGCATGGTTCCAGTGTATGGGACCCTCACCAGGATTACCTGATTCAAGAACTGGAAAAAAACCAAAGAAAGCAGCTCAATTTGTTCTGGGTGATTTCTGACAAAATAGTAGCGTTACAAAAATGTTGTAAAGTTTGAGCTGGGAAGACTTGGGAGAAAGGAGACGAGCTGCTCGACTAAGTGGTATGTACAATTTACGAACTTCATCGTATAGATCCATACTGATGTGTATTGATTGGGTGAACCAAAATCTAACATTGTTTCTTAAGAGGTATGTTCCGAGTTGTCAGTGGAGAGATGGCGTGGAATGACAGCAGTAGATGAATAAGTTTGAGTGGTGTGTTTAAAAGTAGGAAAGATCACAATATGAAGATAAAGCTGGAATTCAAGAGGACAAATTGGGGCAAATATTTGTTTATAGGAAGGAGAGTTAGGGATTGGAATACAGTGGAACCTTGATTCTCCATTTTTGGAGGGACCATGAAAATAAAACTTACCG
This sequence comes from Anabrus simplex, assembly GCF_040414725.1. NCBI lineage: Eukaryota > Metazoa > Arthropoda > Insecta > Orthoptera > Tettigoniidae > Anabrus > Anabrus simplex. Next base: position 1,177,807,451 of record NC_090265.1, on the reverse strand, counting down.
GTATCACACAGAAAAATGGAAAAGCCTGGAATGAATGAAATCCATCAACAATTTGGCTAAACATCACAAAATGAAATATGTATAATTCTAATCTTACTGTCCGGTTTGGTCATCATACTGTGGTTACTCAAAGCATTATAGGTTAGTTTTAATGCCATTTTACTTTGATTTTTCCCGTCTCAAACAGTCTGATGTTGTGTAAATGGTGGGAAGCATAAAATGAAACAAATGTAAATTTGAGGATTTTAATACATTGCAAGCATAGGAATCTAAGGAGACCACCAAAAAAATTTGTAAACAATGAGAAAACATAAAATGCAGGAACATAAAAGTGGGGTTATAGTGTACCTGCCTCTGTCAAGATGACCAACAGTTTTAAATGATACATTCTAAACATATCAAATGCTTCAACACAGAGGCAAATGTTGACATTCAATTTCAAAATTACAAACCTCTGCCTTCTGTATTTCTTGCTTCACATTCATATCTTCCTTCAGAACTGTTGTTTAGGTTCCTTAAAAGTAAATTCAAAGTGTTGTTGGCAGGCTTTCGAAGTCTTGGATCAGTTGCCTGTAATAATAATTTCATTTCTTTACTGCTGGCTTTCCTTTTAAACATAGTACAGTATAAGACACATGCATTTCCTATGGAAAGAGTACCATCAGTATTGTCCAGTTCTAAAACAAAGCCATAAATACTTGACTTAACAATATCAAAACAAGTGGTTGAACTAATACAGGAAGAAGATCCAAAGTGAAAAATTCAGGATAACTTTCTCCAGTTTCTTGTATGTTATGATGTGAAATATCAAATTGGCAATAAAACTACTTTTTATGTTATTTAGGGAAATATAATACCAGTATTTCCCCTAGTGAAGCAGATGGTACATAACAAAGACTCACCTTGATAACTTCTCCATTTTTACTCCACTGCAAGTATAGCTCAGGAGATCCAGTAGCAGAGCATGACAGGCTGATAGATTTTCCCCTCGTAAAGTTAAGCTTATTTGGAGTAACGCTCACTCGAACAGACTCACTCACAGCCACAAGCACTTCTTTTGCACTTTTACCAGCTAAACAAAACAATATTTAACACATGAGATAAATGAAAACAGAATTAAAGATTTAATCAGTTATTTAAAAGTCCCTTATAACAAAATAAGAGATAAGATGGTCTTGAATAAAAAGTATAAGATAACAAGATTCAAGTTCCATTCAAACCATTTCTACTGTTTAAAAGCTAGGCACCACACAAACATATTCATCTACTAATGTTATTCCACGCCATCTCACCACTGACAGCTCGGAACAAGCGGTGTCATAGCAACAGGATTACCATAGTTATAGATGTAGAAATTTAAATCTGGCATTATTCACTTCATCATTATCATCATCATCATCATCACCATCATCATCATCATCATCATTTCCCTTTATCCAGCTGTAGCCGGGTAGGGGCAAATATGGTTCCTCTCCACTTTCTTCGGTCTTTCCACCACTCCTCCTCCAACACTGTGTCCCAGTCCAGGTTTCTTTCTATAATGCTGCGTTGGATGGTATCCTTCCATCTCAATCGTGGTCGTCCACGGCCTCTCCTTCGTTGGATTTGTATTTCCATCACCTTTTTTGGCATTCTTTCGTCGCTCATTCGCTTTATGTGCCCAAACCATCTTAGTCGGCTCTTCTCTATTCTATCATTCAATTTTTCCACTCCAATTTCTTCCTGGATTTTCTCATTCCTTATTTTGTCTCTTCTACTCTTCTGTATCATACTCCTCAAGAACTTCATTTCGGCTGCCTGTATTCGACTCTCATCCTTCTTTGTCATTGTCCAAGTTTCTGCTCCGTAAGTTGTTATGGGTACGTAATACATCTTGTACATAGTATCTTTTGCTTCCATTGGCACATCTTTGTCCCATAACATGTTTCTTACACTATGATAGAAACAACTTCCAGCTTGAATCCTTTTACTAATCTCAGCATCCAGTCGAGCATTCTCCATTAATTCACTCCCCAGGTATTTAAACATTTCCACTACTTCCAGGGGCTTGTCTGCAAGTCTAATCTGACCTTTCCTTTCTTTCTCCCCTCTAGTCATAACAAGAGTTTTACTCTTTTCTACACTTATTTTCTATCCACATTCTTCGATCTTCCCATTCACCACATTCAACTGTTCTTGAACCTTCCTGTCGTCTTCTCCCCAAATCACAATATCATCTGCAAATAACATCATGTTCATTTTTCTTCCTCCATATGCTGCTTTTGCTGTTCTCATGATGTCATCCATTACTATTGTAAACAGGATTGGTGATAGAACACTTCCCTGTCTCAGCCCACTAGTTATTTTGAACCAACTTGTCCTGCCAACTTGTGTTTGCACGCAACTACAACATTCCTTATACAATGCCATGATCATTTTTATTAATCCCTGTCCAATTCCTTTTTGCACCAGACTGTCCCAAACTTTCGTCCTGGGGACACTGTCATATGCGTTTTCAATGTCAATGAATGTCATCACCATATCATTCCCGTACTCCTAATGTTTTCCATTAGTTGTCTCATAATCACAATGGGCTCTATTGTTGACCTTCCACTTCTGAAACCAAACTGATTTTCCTGTATCTGATTCTCAACCCTCAACCTTATTCTACGTTCCAGTATCCTTTCCATTATCTTAGAAACATGGGATATTAGAGTAATTCTGTAGTTCTTCAAAATTTTCTTATCACCTTTCTTGAAAATTGGGATGATTATTCCTTTTTACCAATCCTCAGGGACCTCCTTATTCTCCCAGACATTCCTGAGAACCCGATATGTCCACTGCAGGCCTACAGCTCCAGCTGCCTTTATCATCTCCACTGAAATTTCATCTATTCCAGCAGTTTTTCCATTCTTCATCTTTCTTACTGCCATTTCAATTTCATTCATTGTAATTTCTTTATCCATTTCTTCATCAACTAATTGCCTTTCCTGGTCGTCCATTGAATGACTGTCATCCGTTCTTATGTTCAGCAGCTTCTGAAAATACTCTCTCCATCTATTTCTTATTTCTTCTGGCTTTGTTAAAATTATGCCACCTTCATCCTTCACAAATCTAGTGCTTACTTGATCTCTGTTTTTGTTTCTTAAGATACCATACAGTAATTTCTTGCTGCCCTGCATATCATCTCTCAATTTCTGTGTGAATAAGGCCCAGCTTTTCCTCTTTTTTGTAAAATGGACATTCTCCTCCTTGGTTCTGAAATTCTCATTTAAATTTACACAGCTATTTTAAAGTAAAATATCAATGTTATGAATATGAATTACAAAATATTTTATATGTAGTCTTTTCTAATCCTTTAAATAATAACGTATCATAAGGTTTGAAGACATTTCTAGCATCCTATCTTAGGAACAACATTTATTTAACTAAGAACAGACTAAAATGGTCATACAAACCTTTGTTTTCAGCAATGCACTGGTATGTTCCCTCATCTCCAATTTCTACAGGATCAATTATGAGACTTCCTGTTTCTTGTATTTTAAACCTGGGTCCACTGACAAGATGAGAAGAACCTGAAAGATCATCGATTACGTTAATGTCAGAAATAAAGCAGTAAACCTGAAACTTATCCGTGCATTTTATCTCAAATGTGTAGGAAATCATGGTGCAAAAGATGCAGGGAGATGAAACATAAAAACAAAAACGTACACTAGGAGAAAGAATAACATAACATAACCTCTTAGTAGTTTTTTTCTTCTGTAATTTCCTTTCTGTCACACTGACACAGATAGGTCTTATGGCGGCGATAGGATAGGAAAGACCTAGGAGTGGGAAGGAAGTGGCTGTGGCCTTAATTAAGGTATACACCAGCATTTGCTTGGTGTGAAAATGGGAAACCATGGAAAACTATCTCCAGAGCTGCTGACGATGGGGTTCGAATCCACTATATCCCGGATGCAAGCTCGCAGCTGCTTGCCCCTAACCACACAGCCAACTCGCCCAGTAATCTCTTACTAGAATACAGAAAAATAAAATTTTGGCAGATTATAATTTCTTGAACAAATTATAAGAGAGATATTTTATACATCATATAATATGAAGGAGGGAAGTTAACAAGAGTAGAATATACACTACGTGATCAAAAGTATCCAGACACCTGACTGACGTGACGTACAAGTTCATGGTGCCCTCCATCGGTAATGCTGGAATTCAACATGGTCTTGGCCCACCCTTAGCCTTGATGACAGCTTCCACTCTCACAGCCATACGTTCAATCAGGTGCTGGAAGGTTGCTTGGGGAATGGCAGCCCATTCTTCATGGAGTGCGGCACTGAGGAGAGGTAGCAATATTGGTCGGTGAGGCCTGGCACAAAGTCGGCGTTCCAAAACATCCCAAAGGTGTTCTATAGGATTCAGGTCAGGACTCTGTGCAGGCCAGGCCATTACAGAGATGTTAATGTTGTGTAACCACTCTGCCACAGGCCGTGCATTATGAACAGGTGCTCGATCGTGTTGAAAGATGCAATCGTCGTCTCCAAAGTGCTATTCAATAGTGGGAAGCAAGAAGGTGCATAAAACATCAATGTAGGCCTGTGCTGTGATAGTGCCACGCAAAACAACAAGGGGTGCAAGCCCCCTCCATTAAAAGCACGACCACACCATAACACCACCGCCTCCGAATTTTACTGTTGGCACTACACACGCTGGCAGATGACGTTCACCGGGCATTCCCGATACCCACACGCTGCCATCGAATCGCCACATTGTGTACCGTGATTTCCCACTCCACACGTTTTTCTACTGTTCAATCGTCCAATGTTTATGCTCCTTACATCAATGAAGCATCGTTTTGCATTGATCTGCGTGATGTGTGGCTTATGGGCAGCTGCTCGACCATGAAATCCAAGTTTTCTCATCTCCCATCAACTGTCATAGTACTTGGAGTGGATCCTGATGCAGTTTGGAATTCCCGTGTGATGGTCTGGATAGATGCCTGCCTATTAGGCTCCTTTCACATGGTCCACTTGCTTTCCACGCCACGCCACGCCAGGCCACGCCACGCCAGGCCACGCCACGCCAGGCCACGCCACGCCAGGCCACGCCACGCCACGCCACGCCACGCCACGCCACGCCACGCCACTTTGCAGGCACTTGCTGTCCACTTCTGTCAACTTGTCGGCAACTTCTAGTCCCCACCACATATATTACGTCTCGGTTTGAATCTGGTCTATGGACGTGAGCGTTATCTTTGGGATTTACATTTGTACAAAGAGAAGGTTGAGGTGAAAGATGAGTAATATTGTTCATTGGGTCCATCCACTGAATTCATATCACCTAGAACGAGGAGCTCATTGTTCTTCTAGATGAACGTACCAGTGATCAAAAAATGTTCCTTAATTATCTTCGTATGAGTGGGAATTTCTTTGAATTGTTGTCAATCCTTGAAGCAAGTTTACAGCATTAGGACACCAACATGAGAAAATATATTCTGCCGTTATTCTGAAACAAAAACTTCGTACTTGTGACGCACACAATGTTGACCGTTTGAACGACTGATTTAGTGAGCTACCAGTATGGCCTTGCTACCTACACCTAATTTCTGTAAATAAAACACTGGTAGTTCTCACGAATAAGATTGATTTTTTTTTTTTACAAGTTGCTGTACGTCGCACCGACACAGATAGGTCTTGTGGCGACGATGGGACAGGAATGGGCTAGGAGTGGGAAGGAAGCGGCTGTAGCCTTAATTAAGGTACAGCCCCAGCATTTGCCTGGTGTGAAAATGGGAAACCACGGAAAACTATCTTCAGGGCTGCCGACAGTGGGGTTCGAACCCACTATCTCCCAAATACTGGATAATGGCCGCACTTAAGCGACTGCAGCTATAGCACTTGGTCCGAATAAGAAAATGTTATTTTGTAATTTAATTGGAAGCAGTTCTTTTAAAATAAAGACTGCTAAAAAACCTTGATTAATTATTTTTCAATGACCGATGTTATTGTAATATCAAACAAATAGTTAACATATAACACAGATAGCCTATACATATAGCCTATTACTGTAGTTATCAACTTCTCTCTCTTTGGAGCTGTCCAGTTCGGCAAAATTTGGAATCAGTTCATGGGAAACTTCATTCCACATTTGAAGCCTTTAATTTTATTTGAATAGTCTGTTGTTCGTTAATCCCACAGACAAGGGTGATTTTGTATTTCTATTATTAACTTTTTTGTATCTATGAATGGAACTGACATTTTGAAACGAAATCTTCGAACTTGTGGCTCATATGTTGACCATCTGAATGAGCTAATCTGGTTTAGTGAGCTTCCAGTCGCCCAGAGTGGAAGACACTTCAGGCCGGTTGTCAGCAGCCTGCTGTTGACGAGAGTGGACGGAGGTTGCGCCACACGAAGTGTCTCGTGTGAACACCACCGGCCTTTTTCTACACCTCTGGTGGAGTGGAGCAGCGTGGAAAGCAGTGGATCGTGTGACAGGGCCCTTACACTTGATGACCCTCTTCAACTGTCGGTGGTCTCTGTCAGTCAACAGACAAGGTCGGCCTGTGTCCCTTCACGTTTCCACTTCACTATCACATCAGAAACAATGGACCTAGGGATGTTTAGCAGTGTGGAAATCTCATGTACAGACTTCTGACACAAGTGACACCCAATCACCTGACCATGTTCGAAGTCGGTGAGTTCTGCGGAGCGCCCCATTCTGCTCTCTCACGATCTCGAATGACTACTTAGGTCGCTGCTATGGAGTACCTGGCAGTAGGAGGCAGCACAATGCACCTAAGATGAAAAACGTACATTTTGGTGGGTGTCCGGATACTTTTGATCATGTAGTGTATGTACAAGAATGCAATAATTTACCAGATAAGAGCACGTTTATGGAAGACTGACTGACCCACCGACCAACTAACTAATGTGCTACATCCCTGGACCTTCAACTACCAAGTGACTACTGATTGGCCCAAAAGCCTGCAGATCACAATGTAATGCATGGTCAGCACTATGAATCCTCCTGGTCATTATTCTTGGCTTTTTAGACTGTGAGCTGATATCTCACCATCTTATAGCTCCTAAATTTTTCTCATATAGGTTTCATGGGCATCAAATGATCTCTCAGATCCAGGTAAAAATCCCCTGTCTTGACCAGGAATCGAACCTGAGTCCTCCAGGTAAAAGGCTCGCTGCCCCTAGAATGCAGGAACAATTAAATAAAGGAGGCAATGCATAAATTCAGAATTATTTTGCAGAAACCTGCAACTTGAAACCAGGAGAACAGTCAAGTATGGTAGTCTAGTGTCCATGGTTGAAACTTAAATACAGCAGAGTTCTGTCAAGGAGTGAAAGGAGGAGAGGCACAGGAGAGAGAAAAGAATGGAAAAAGGAGTTAATATCTGATGTTAAAACTTGGTGCTTCGCCAGGCCTGAACATGGAATATGTCCAATGAGAGAGAGACAGGAGATGAGCATTATGATATGATCAAAAGGAAGGTATGAGAACATTATCTCAAGGAAGTCTTCAGTAATAATAGCAATTGTTGAGGGTTTTTAATTTAATTATGATCATTTGGCTGAAGCTTAATAAAAGCAAAGAACTCGTCAAATACAGAGAGGAAGAATTATTCCAAAAAGCAAGGCAATGGTGATGGAAAGAGAGAGGATTAGAAAAGGAGCAATAAAATTCAAGAGTTTTGGAGAACTTCAAGTACTTAGGAGAATTCAAGAACGGATGGAAACCAGCAAGAGTGTACAACTTAGAAGTGTTTTCTATCACCTAATCTGGAACAAAGCTTGAGATATAATGAAAGTTATGATTATAATTTCTGATCATTTATGCCTTGCACATTTTTTTAAAATAATGATGTGTTTTAATTTGCAGTAACACAGATAGGTCTTATGGCTATGATGGGATAGGAAAGGGCTAGAAATGGAAAGGAGGAGACCATAGCTTTCATTAAGGTACAGCCAATGCGTTTTCCTGGTGTGCAAATGGGAAGCCACGAGGCTGAGTGGCTCAGACTGTTGAAGTGATGGCCTTCTGACCGCAGCTTGGTAGGTTCGATCCTGGCTCAGTCCAGTGGTATTTGCAGGTGCTCAAATACGGCAGCCTCAAGTCGGTAGATTTTCTGGCATGTAAACAAACTCCTGAGAGACTAAATTCAGGCACCTCGGTGTCTCCAAAAACCGTTAAAGTAGTGGAGGGATGCAAAGCCAATAACATTATTATTAAAATGGGAAACCATGGAGAACAATCTTCAGAGTGGCTGACAGTAGCGTTTGAACCCACTATCTCCTGAATGCAAGCTGATAGCTGCTTAACTCAAAACACGCACTCACTCAGTCGGTTTATACAGTTTTACCGTACCGGCTATGATAACAGAGATATTCATGAGTTTAGACTTTTGTTGCATAGTCCATATCAACGCCTACATCATACCAGCACAGATAGGCTGGGTGAAATCGTAGTTTAGTGGAAGGACTAAGATTTAATTCTCAAATATCTATTATATTAGTGGTCCAATCCATAAATACCACATAACAGAAGTTATAGAGAATACAAATGCTGATCATTTATGCCTTAGACAGTTTTACCATACTGACTACAACAACAGAATTCATGAATTTAGACTTTTGTTGCTTAGTCCATATCACTGCCGAGCATCACAAACATGGAAATATTGTTTAACTATGTTAACTGGTAATGGTGCTTGTTTTTGACGTGATTGTTTTAGAATGAAAACCTGCAGGGTCATCAGCCCATATAGACATGAAAAATTGTCAAGTTGATTATCAAAAAGGAAAAAGTCGTAAAGCAACGATCGCTTGAAAAATATGTCAAGAGAAAATTTTTTTTTGCTAGTTGCTTTATGTCGCACCGACACAGATAGGTCTTACAGGGAAGATGGGACAGGAAAGGCCTAGGAATGGGAAGGAGATGGCCATGGCCTTAATTAAGGTGTAAAAAGAGGAAACCATGGAAAATCATCTTCAGCGCTGCTGAAAGTGGGGTTCGAACCCACTACGAGTATCTCCCGGATGCGAGCTCACAGCTGCACGCTCCTAACCACATGGGCAACTTGCCCGGTCAAGAGAGAATCATGAAAGGAGGAAGAAGTACTCACTTTACATAACAAAGAAAATTAACGTGAAGGCCTGTAATATCAAAAGCCCATAAAAATTTATCAACAATAACATTACATTGAATATTGTTTGTTGTGATGTGCTTTGTCTCTTCTTCTGCCACTCATAGACGTGATTACTGCTGCATCCTGAGTAGAACAGCCTGCTTAAGAACAGCCTGCTTGAATATTGGCGGGAAGTAGCTGGGGAGTTAGATAACTTTCTTTTTTAGCATGCCATTCCTCTGGTTCATATATGTTCTGATAACTACTAGTTCCTCATAGTATTCCAGCTATTAGATCTTTGCTATGAGGCACTGATGGAAATGAGGAGTGAGCACACTTAATGGAAAACAGAAGAGCAATGTTCACTGCTGACTGTGGCTAGGTCATACCAGCTTTGGAACTAGACACTGTCAGAACAATAGCGTAGTAATTTTCGTGAAAAGTTAGAAACTGTGCTGTTTGATCAAGCACATCATACCAAAACACTGCTTTTAACCATGACATTCCAGTTGGTTAATATTGTGCTCAGACTACTGATGTCACTGGAAGGACCTATCTTGAGTTCAGATTAATATTTTTCTGTGTCTGTGTCTGTTACAGCATCACAGAAAAATGGGCGGGTGGATTTTAATGAAAGTATTTCAGTTTAGAATAAGGTCGAGTAGTATCTTAGCTATAAGTCGTCCAAACAAATGTTTCCAGCAGTGAGTGGGTGTTTTATATGGGGCCTAAAGCAAAAACTTGATATATATCTCTCTTATAGTTGATTTTAAACAAAAATAGCTCATGGAGAGTGTTTGTTCTATATCACTTTTCAATACAGTGAAAAATAAGGGAAATATCAGTGGGAGTCATGTGAAAGTTTAAGTTCAAGAGATGGTGACTAGCTCTATAGACTGTATAGAGGGTTGCTATGGAGATCAATCTAGCAACATTTTTGTACACCTGTCAGCATTTTTGTAATATTAACCCAATACTAGTGCCCTTTTATACTGGAAGGAAGAGTTCAAATCCAGTTCAAAATAATGCAAAAAAAAGAAATATGAAACTGTAAAGAACCACGGAGAGCAAGGAAGTAAATACCTCACAATAGGCCACTGACAAGGAGGGGCATGCCCAATTATGCACCTCAGAACCTGGGGAAACAATGTGAGGTTTGGACAAAAATGTCATCATGCACATGTTAAGAGACTGTCCCATCAATGCCAGGTACTACAGCTAGTAATGGTACAAAACAAGGAATATGAACTGGAACATGGAGATCGATGAGATTTAAGGAGACATATAGGTGCTGATATTTAGTCCAACACAAGTTCTTTTATGTGTCTGTAAATCTATCAACACACCACTGGACTAAGCTGGAATCAATCATGAGCTCAGAAGGCCAGCATTCTACTGTATGAACTAACGAGCTCAGCAGGGAACTCTTTTCTTCTCATTCCTGAAGATAAAATGTCATATGTTATAAACGCATTGTTAGAGAGCACAAAAAATATTTAAAAAATAAAAAGCAATCACTACACGGGCTATGTAGGCCCTTAGAGGAGTGGAAGGTAATGATCTCCATTATCCGTAACCTCTGCTCGAAGTGAGATACTGTTTAGCTCTATGTATGGTAGTCTTTTTGCCCAGGAATTAACTTAGCACTCATTTTTGGTGTAGGCTAAGTGAACCCCAGCACAATGTGTTTCTCCAGAAGTGAACATCTTGTTTTTAAAACTTTTTGTCTTCCTGGCAGAAAATCAAACCCACATCCTTTCAGGAGTGAGTAGTACAGAATTGTAGAATTAACTGCAGCGATGCGACTCAAAAATATAATTTTTTAAAATTAAAAAAAATTGGTAATTTCTGTTACACTAAGTTGTTTTTCAACAAGTGTTATTTCAATATTTTGTATTACGAAATCAGCTTGAATTCATGAGATAGTGGATTAAAACTGCACTGTCGGCCACCCTGAAGATTGTTTTCCATGGTTTCCTATTTTTCTCACCAGGATAATGCTGAGGCTGTACCTTAATTAAGGCCATAGTCACTTCCTTCCCACTCCTAGTCCTTTCCTATTCCATCGTCACCATAAAACCTATTTGTGTCAGTGCAATGTAAAATGTAAAACTGTATTAAGAAGGTTCTCAATATGCCCTTGAGGACTGTTGTTACCAGCAGCTGTCATGGTAACATATACAGTAAACCCCCTCTTTTACACTTCTTAAGCGAATGCAGAAAAATGGTGTAAATAGGGAAATGGGTTTTACTCACCTGGGACCAATAACTTAGTGATGCTGAAGGCGAACTGTTAAGTGGAGGACTAGTTCATTAAAAAATAAGTAATGTTAAGGATAATTTGCTGTTTTATCAAGCACCATGCAAATAAGAAACCTTTGAGCCCTGAAACCTTCAAATTTATTTTCTCAAAAATAACAGAAATTTTATACTGAAACAAATTAGCCCTATCTAAATGGAAAATAAAACCCAGAACATAATTTAACAAAATAACACAGATGAGAAAAATGATCGCAAAAGAACTTCAATATCCAGACAAAGAAGCAATCTTAAATACAATTTACCTTATATATAGGTACATAGCAACATGAAACACACACAATAATCATCAAATAAATTTGAACTTCACAACAAAAATCAATAGGATGTTTATATGGGAATACAAAACACACACAACAATAATAAATTACAATCAAACCTTTGCAATAAAAATCACCAGATAGTTTAATTCTTCATGGGTGGAGACATCTATATATACCCTACTTCTCTTTCATTCAAGGCAGAAGTATATATATAAATTCCATTTCAATTTAATGAATTTACTAGCTGAGGAGGTGCAAAATCTGCTCTTAGATGGCAAGAGCTATTCCTTCAATTGTACTGAAAATCCACATCCTGTTTCCAGTCATTCGACCAGGTCAGGAATGGAATGAATGAAGCCCCATCTAGCGGCGAGGATAGGAATTGTGCCAGCTGCCGAAGCCTGTCGCACTCCTCTGGGGCGATGATTAATGAATGAGAGATAAAATGAAATGATATTGGAGAGTGTTACTGGAATAAAATATGACAGGGAAAACCAGAGTACCTGGAAAAAACCTGTCCCACCTCCACTTTGTCCTGCACAAATCTCACATGGAGTGACCAGGATTTGAACCACGGAACCCAGCGGTGAGAGGCCGGTTCGTTGCTTCAATTGTACTGGTGAGGGAAATTCCCTCAGCATCTTGCAATGATTTTTTTCCTGTTAGTGGGAGTTGCACAACATACACATTGCATGGCTGTATCTTGTGTATGTACTTATGTATTTTTGTGGTTTTCTGGTGTAGTGGCATTGCAAAAACAGATTAATGATACTAATATAATGTCAATATTAGATGATATTGATGAAGGTGTCAGATTTTAGTGTATGTGATTCTAAAGACAAAAGTTCTTCGTCCGATGAAATGAAATGGCACATGGCTTTTCGGCTCGCCAGGTGCCGGTCTTTTTGATTTGACTCCTGTAGGCAACCTGCACATCACGATGAGGATGAAATGATAATAGATAATGGAAATGACACATACACCCAGCCCCCGTGCCAGCAAAATTGACCAATGATGGTTAAAATTCCCAACCCTGCCGGGAATCAAACCCGGGACCCCTGTGACCGAAGGCCAGCACGCTAACCACTTAGCCATTCTTCCTCCAACCCATCTGAGAACAACGTCACAAGTGACACTAACAGCGACAGACCAGATGGGATGTAAGTAATAGCAATCCTGGACCCACAACTATTATTCCCATTCATAATACAGTAGAAGTCCACTACAGCGAGTGCGACATATAACGAGAACCCCGCTATAACGACAAGTTTTGTCTGTCCCTTCAAAAGTCTTATTTTAAACTCTGTATTAACTTTCGGTTACAGCGAGAGCCCTATCACTGATGCATCCATTATTACGAGCGATTAAGCATGCACGATTTTTTCCATTACTGATATTTATACACCCCAGTGATTATATTGCGTACGATCGATCACCTTCGGTATCATTTCCTCACTATGTCCACTAGCGAGCTCTCTCATCGACATTCGAAGGCGATATTGGAGTCGATTAGTAATACCCGTCGACTGCAGTTCCCTAAAGGAAATTTGAAATGAAAGAGAAGATGTTCTCTTAATAAGTGCGTAAATAACATGTCGGTTAACAGTCGTTAATTCATTAAATATAAAGGCTGGATAAACGATCATTTTAATGCTAAATACTGCAATTAAGAGTGGGATACACCTCAAGGTATGGCAGAGTGCATCATTGATTTCAGAGGTTAGTTTGTTTTATAGTATCTGGTTAAATTACAGAAAGGCTATTATCATGTAAATTTATAGCAAGAATGTTATTTCTCTACTAGCGCTGGAAATATGTTTTCATCATACATACAGTACAGTTAAGTTAGGATAGGTGACGCTGTTTGAATAAGAAAACTGAAACGTTTGCCACAAAATGCCACAAAATCTTCAGTACGGTACGGTATATTTTTCTCACTATGTGCATTTGTGAGCTCTCTCATCGACATTCGGAGGCGATGATGGAGTCGATTAATAATTCCCGTCGACTGCTGTTCTCTATAGAAAATTTGAAATGAAAGAGGATAACATGTTTTCATAATTAATGCATAAATAAAGTCTCCGATAGCAGTTGCTAACTCGTTAAAAATAAAGGCTGAAGTAAACAATTTCTTAATTTTAATGTTACATACTGAAATTAAGTAAGAATGTGATACACCTCAAGATATGACAGAGTAAATCACTGATTTCAGAGGATAGTTTATATTTTCTCGCGTCTAGTTAAATTTCGGAAAGGCTATTTATTCCCATGTAAATTTTTAGCGAGGAAGTTATCATTTTTCTACATGCATTTGAAATGTGTTCATGATACATATATAGTTAGGTTAGCTAATGCCGTTTGAAGAAGAAAACTGAAATGTTTGCCACAAAAGCCTCTCTGAAGTGATACCGTATTTCTCTGAATCCAAAATGATGTCTTTTTCTCAGAATCTCATGTGAAAAATCAAGGGTCATCTTGCATTCGTGGCCTAACAGTAATGGACACCACTGGCAACTACCGCGGTAACCACACTGCTTCATTTCACCCCCGCGCGCGCACACACATGACTCGCCGACAAACGACCACCTTTATTATACATGGCAACCGGTTCTGCAGTGCCTGTGTGTAACGTCACTAGATCTCGGGAAATAGTGAAGAGAGAATGACGTTCTTTTAGCCTCTACAAAAACGTTTCTCAGATCTGCATAATGGCATTAAAACATGCGAGCCTTCAAATTCTTAGAAAGGCCACGGCTCAATGGCAGAGTTAAAATGTGTCTACTGTACCTGACACCTAGTAAAATTAAGTTTTATAGACAGGAGGGATATTTTTGTGGAATGTACGTGGAATAGGCATTGCCGGCAAATTTTTAACGGGTTCTCATCGATATTATGTTAATGTTTGTTAAATACTCGGAAATGTAGAATTGTGCAGCCGCAAGAAATATGACATAGGCCTAACGAAAGCCAATATTCGGTGTTAGTGTGAAGACAAAGAGAGGTAAAAAAATGCGTACTATACAAAAAATGCAGTCAGTGGCCCGCAACAAGGATGCTTTAAAGAAGTCGAAGATGCAAGGGCGGAATGGCCATATCACGGCGCAGTAAACCCGTTCGTTGACCTTCAACACCCGCAATTAGACCTATACATCGCTAGCCACTGAAGTTGGCCGAACCCGGCAAGAGAGACGTGCGTGTAGCGGCCAGTTGTAGCTGACACTGAGTAAAGTAACAGTTTTATAGTAAGCAAGAATATTTTCCTGATGGATCGCTGTATTGTAGACGCGTGGAATAGATATTGAAGGGGAAATTTTCAACAGATTCTTTTCGATAATATGACGCCAATTTTAACTTAATGGTTATTAAACCTGCGGAAATAAAGAAAAATTATGCAGCCGCAAAAAGCACGGCATAACTGAAGCCGGTGTTCGGCATTGGCGTGAAGATAAAAAAAGTCTAAAATGCGTACTGTACAAGAAAGGCATTCATATGATTTTGCGAAGTACTTTTTAAGCCTGATTAAAAATTTTTTGAAGGACAAAGTGAGGGTCGTATTGCATTCAGGGTCATACTTTCATGTAGTATCGGATTTAAAAAAAAAAAAAAAAAAAAAAAGTAAGGCGTAGTGTGGATATCAACCAAGGAAACGCAAGTTTTGAACAAACTGATTGCCATTTCATACCGATTTTAATGTTTATGGGGGTTTTTTGGACTTTTACAAAAAATCGGATATAACAACAGTTCGCTATAGTGAATAAATTTTTCGTCATTATGAATTCTCGCTATAGTGGACTATAGATCTATAGACTATAGACTATAGATCAGTTGGATTCAGGAGGCCAGTTAGATTGCATAGCCATAGATCATTCCAAAGCCTTTGATAGAGTGGAACATGGAATATTATTAAAGAAATTGGAGGGAATAGGATTGGACGTAAGGGTTATACGTTGGACAAGAACATTTCTAAATTCAAGGGTTCAGAAAGTCAAAGTAGGAAATAATATATCACAGGAAGAAAAAGTTTGGAAGGGAATCGCACAGGGTAGTATAATCGGTCCGTTACTTTTCTTAATATACACAAATGATTTAGGAAACAATATAACATCAAAAATAAGATTGTATGCAGATGATATAAATGTTTATAGGGAAAGAAATAACATTGAGGATTGTTCAGAATTGCAAAGGGACCTTGAAAGTATCCAACAGTGGGTTGAAGAAAATAATATGAAGATTAATGGAGGCAAATCAACTGTTACAACATTTACAAACAGGAGCTTTAAAACTGAATTTGAATATACTTTGGATGAGGTAGTTATCCCAAAAGATGGCAAGTGCAAATACTTAGGTGTAAGATTTGAAAGTAATTTGCACTGGAAGGGTCATGTGGATGACATTGTTGGGAAAGCATACAGATCGTTACATGTCATAATGAGGCTACTTAAAGGATGCAACAAAGAATTAAAAGAAAAAAGTTACTTAAGTATGGTTCGTCCATTATTGGAATATGCAAACAGTGTTTGGGATCCTCACCAAGAATACCTCATAAAAGAAATAGATAGTGTGCAGAGGAAACCAGCAAGATTTGTAACAGGGGATTTCAGGAGAAACAGTAGTGTATCAGAAATGTTAGAGGAACTTGGGTGGGAAACTTTAAGTAAGAGAAGGGAGAAAACTAGACTTATAGGATTATATAGAGCCTATACAGGAGAAGAAGCAAGGAGAGAAATCCGTGAGAGGCTTCAGTTGGAAAATAATTATATTGGCAGAACTGACCACAAGTATAAAATTAGAAGGAATTTTAGCAGAAGCGACTGGGGTAAATTTTCATTCATTGGGAAGGGCGTGAAGGAGTGGAACAGTTTACCAGGGGTAGTGTTTGATCCTTTTCCAAAATCTGCACAGGTATTCAAGAAGAGAATAAACAACAACAGGGAAAATAAATGAAATGTTAGAGGACATTCGATCAGTGCAGGCTATTGTAAATAAAAAATGTGTGTTAAAAAAAAATTAATTCCATCCCCTGGTCCATGGAGTTTGGACAGCCAAAGTAGGGGACTGCTTGTAGGGGTGAAGTACAGTGGGGACTTCGAGGGCCCTGGGACCGCTACGGTAGCTGTGAAGGCCCTTCAGGAACTCTGAAAAGTGGTGGCAAAAGGGGGCTCTGGTTAAGACGCAGCAGGTCGTTATGCTACTTAGGTTCCAAAATGGGTAAAAAAAAAAGTAAATAAATGCAATGTAAATTTTAATCTTGTACCAGTTGCATAGTATTATTTGAAGTAATTCCACCAACTGTATATGAGTTGACTATGTTTGTAAGTATGGGAGATATTATAAGTAGAATTTTGTAAACAATATAAATTTATTAAGGATGATCTGTTTGTTTAATAGAAAAAAAATTGTTAGCATAAATTGTATATTATTGTATTCTAGAAAAAAAAAATTTCTTCTCTTGTTAATTTAAAATTTAGTGCTTGACAATAATGTATTTTAGTGTACCATTTGCCACCAAGGTAGACACCTCATTTGCAAATAAAGAGATTTTGATTTGATTTGATTCTACTGTATTGATCAAGGGCAAAACTACTGGTCAGTTGGTCAGTTGGTTGTTATTTGCGTGGAGAATGGTTTCAACTTCTGGAACTATTTTTTGACTAATTTTTTCACTGTTCGACAAATGAAGGCACAAAATGAAACCAAAATATTACTTGAAAGTAGCTTTTTGTACATATATTTCATAATAGTGGACTAATGTGTACCGAGCAGAGTGGCTGCGTTACAGCTATGGAGTCAAGCTTTGTATTCAGGAGATGCGCATTTTCGAGCCCCACCACTGACTGTCCTGAGAATGGCTCCCTGTGGTTTCCCATTTTCACTTTCAGGCAAATGCTGGGACAGTTCCTATTCATAGGTCACAGCTGTTTTCTTCCACCTACTTACACAATTTCATACCCCATCATTCATTTCATCTTCATTAGCTCCTCAACTGAGGTTAGCATTGGGAAGGGCACCTGGCTGTAAAAACATGCCATATAAATTAATTCACTTCATCCCAGACATCATATCAAAAAACAGGACTATGGTTAGACGTTCAGTAGACTAAAGTATACTTAAAGTTAACCACTGACAGATCATATCACAGAGTGTCACTTCTGCCATTTTCCAGTGGAAACAAATTGTGACGATATTTCCCTTCACCTCACCCCCCCTTCCCCCCGTACACACTCACAAGACTCGTTGACTATCAACATCTGTGTCTATATTGTACATCACTTAGCCGCAGCAGCCGGTTGTATAGGGCTTCTGTGTAACATCACCGGCTTTCGGAAAATAGTGAAGAGAGAATGATATTCTACTAGCCCCTAGAAAAATATTTCTCAAATTCGCAGAATGGCATCAAGCTGATTGCTAGGTCAACCATAATGTACTTCCGAGCCCCAGCTGCACAGGAATGTCATTCGAATTTGAATAGCATGGATGCGACCCTTCGAATTCTTAGAAAGGCCATAGTTACTCAGTGGCAGAGTTATAACATGTCTACTGTACCTGATGCTCAGTAAAAGTAACAGTTTTAACCCGACAGCCTGGAGTGATGTGTAGCACACGTCAAACAGTAGCCATCTGCTGCTGTGGAGTGACGTGTCTGATTCACATTGCACTGCATCTGCATTGTTGTTCCATTTTGTGAGTTTCCTTCAAAACTATGTCCGAGGTCTCTTTACAGCCATCTAGATAAAGCTTCATTCTTTCGTTTCATATATCTATCGATTCATTTTAACAATATTTCACCTTGTTATTGATGTTATCGATGTGTAAAATTCATCGATTATTCGCTCGTGTACTTTGCTGGCAATGGAGTCAGTAAACAAGGATAATTTTTCTAGCAATGCTATATAAGGCATAATAAATGAATGTTTTAGTAATTATGAGGATAGTAGTTAATTTCAGTGATGATTCTGATGACAGTGAAATTGATATTGCAGTGGTCAGTGGTCGTTGCTGAATTAGATCGTGATGAGGCTGAAATGATACAGACGAGACTGTTGTTTCCAACACTCATGCTAGATATAGTAGTGCTGCGTGTAATTTTTACTGGGATGACATGGATAATTACGTAAGAAATAAACTTTCTGTTAGGTCTTTTCACCCCAAGGTTTAGCTCTAAATGCCATACAACTAGTAAAGTATTTCCACTGTGGGTTTTTTTTTTTTCACTTGAACTAGTCCTGCTGAGTGTAACGAAAACAAATCACTACACTTAGTGGTATATAAAGTCCCAAGGAATGTTATTTCGATTTTGATCTAGGGTAAGGGAATTGATTCCAGTCAATTAAAATGAGATTAATGTTACCTTAGCCCTCATCATGAAAATGGGAATAGTACAGAAACTAAACTTTAGAGCTTACTCTCGAAAAATTTTACCACTATCATGCCCCTTATTTGATTCATATCTTGAGACAGATTGTCCGACTCGTTGGCTGAACGGTCAGCATACTGGCCTTCGGTTCAGAGGCTCCCGGGTTCGATTCCCGGCCGGGTCGGGGATTTTAACCTTAATTGGTTAATTCCTACGGCACGGGGGCTGGGTGTAGGTGTTGTCTTCATCATCATTTCATCCTCATCATGACATGCAGGTCACCTACGGGAGTCAAATAGAAAGACCTGCACCTGGTGAGCCAAACCCGTCCTGGGATATCCCGGCACTAAAAGCCATACGACATTTCATTTTGAGACAAATTCGAATCCATATGCAAATTACCTCACTTCAACAACAGTGAGACTAAACACACCATATATGGTGGACCAAAAAGCTATTTCCAACATAATCAAAACTGGTTGGAAATTAACAAAGATATGGTATCATAAAACAGTTTGGTGCACAGGTATGCTAGCCTTTAACTTCCCAGTGAAGGCTTAACTTTTAAATGCTCCCACTCCAGGAATATTTTTGTGATTGATTGTCGTATTGTAGGGACACGTGGAACAGGTACTGCAGGCAAATTTTCAATGTGTGCTCTTCGATACTAAGATATCAATTTTAAGTTAATGGTTATTAAACCTTAAACATGTGAAAATAAAGAATAACTGTGCAGCCAGAAGAAAATACAGCATATCCACAACCAATGTTTGGCGTTGGCGTGAAGACAAAGATAGTCTAAAAATACGTACTGCACAAGAAAGGCATTCAGTGGCCTGCAACAAGGATGCTTTAAAGAAGTCAAACATGAAATTGTGAGGTATGTACCCAAAAAAAAAATGCAAGTTCAGAATGGCCATAAACATGAGATGCAATACGAATGCGTACTCGCGAAGGGGAATTCCCTGAACTTTCAAAGGCAGTATCAGATATCTCTAATGTAAATGATTAAGGAAGTGGGTAGAATTTATATGATACTTATGTGTTTTTATTTTTTATCCCAAATTAAATTTGAAATTTGTTATAAATAAAGTTATGATTTCACAAAGCACTTTTAAAAAACCAAACCCCATAGCGCAACATCCCTGAAGGACCATGGTCTACCAAGCGACCGCTGCTCAGCCCGAAGGCCTGCAGATTTTGAGGTATAGTGTGGTCAGCACGACAAATCCTCTTGGCCATTATTCTTGACTTTCTAGACCAGGACCGCTATCTCACCGTTAGATAGCTCGTCAATTGTAATCACATAGGCTGAGTGGACCTCGAACCAACCCTCAGAACCAGGTAAAAGTCTCTGACCTGGCCGAGAATTGCTATTTGCTTTACGTTGCACCGACACAGATATGTCTTACGGCGACGATGGGATAGGAAAGGCCTAAGAATTGGAAGGAAGTGGCCGTGGCCGTGCCTGGTGTGAAAATCGGAAACCACGGAAAACCATCTTCAGGGCTGCCGACAGTGGAGCTCGAACCCACAATCTCCCGATTACTGGATACTGGCCGCACTTAAGCAACCGCAGCTATCGAGCTTGGTAGGCTGGGAATTGAACCCGGGGCCTCCGAGTAAGAGGCAGGCATGCTACCCGTACACTGCGGGGTAAGCAAAGCACTTTTTAAGCCTGATTTAATTTTTTGAAGGAAAAAGGTGAGGTCGTCTTGCAATCAGGGTCATCTTGGATTTGGAGAAATATGGTAATTACAAAAGAACCAGTTTTATTTGTTTCAGTTCAAATTTACTTGTTTTAATATGTTTTATTCTCAATGGCATTGTACTTACCTGATGGAGGCTGTACAGTCCAGGTCAAATTATAAGGTAGTTCACTATCTATCAGGCATGGAATTTCTTCTTTCTTGCCAACTTTCACCAACACTTTCTCGGGAGTTCCCACTTTGGGTCGAAATCCTAAGCAGATAAACTTGAACTCATGTTATTATTATTTGACCTGTTCTTAGGAATGAGTACATATATAGGACCTACAGTAATTGGAAATGTGAAAGTTGAAAACACAAATAGTACTGGTAGTAATCTTTTCCATAAGGCAACACCAAAATATACTGTTACTATATGTTTGTTCTTCAAGAATTGAGTGATCAGTGCACTATGTTATTTCACTGCCTGATATATGATTCACTAGCTACTCTACCTGTCTTTCACAGGTTCGCCATGTAGGTGGTTCAGGTAAATGAAGAAAAGCAACTTGATTTGTGGCTGGAGTGAAAGTATGAACACTTTGAATGCTGTCTGTTAAAGGACAGGCTACTAACAAATTAACACTATGATAAGCCAGTGTGTCAAGTATTATCCGCACACTTTATCTTGGTGCATTTGCACCCTAGTGCTGAATCGGTCGACCTCGGCGATCTTCGAGATTCGTACGGGCAACCTTTGAAACACAAACTATGAATCGCTTAAGCATCGTTGTGCGACATCTGGCGTACACTTTACGTACTAGTACTGTTGTTGTTTACACAACAAAGCCAAAGTATAGAATTCATGCTAGGAACAAGATTCGCATCGGGAAATGTTTTATAATGTTATATAATGTGTATGTGACATAGTTGTTGGCTTAAGATGATAACAGTTTAGAAATTTCATATCGATCGATCATATTCTCGATTCAATTCAGATTTCATTTTCATTCAGTTGGCAGCACCAGGCAGCACTATCGATACCGGGACAGCCTCCTTACTCCTCACCCGCATACACAAAAGCACCAAGATAAAGTGTGCGGATAATACCAGTAGTTACCAGAGTATGTATGGTCCAGAGTAACGGTAAGACAAAAAAGAAATACAGTAAAACCATCGTAACAGACAACTCTTGCTGGCGGACACCACTCTTTAAAGGATGATTTTCTAGGTCCATGATAAAATCCTACGTTGTGTACGAGTATTTTACCCCTTTTATACAGACGCCCCTCTATTACGAACATGGGTACTCCATAGCCACTGGAAACTCCAGTTAAACCTTTGCTAATTGTTTTCAAAATAAACTTGTGCTGAACTAGTGATACAGGGCTAATGAAGCTAATAAACTATGCTGATTTTGAAAATACTTACAGTATTTACAGTATTTGTAAATACCGTACTTACAGTATTCACTTACATTTTGCACAGACAGTACTTCCAAGAATTGCAGATACTCTTAACATGTGGCACTGGTTGTACACTTTCTTGGAAGGCAACACTAAGTTATGTTCTCACCCACAGTAGTTCTGTCATCTGAAATTCTCGACAGTGCTGGAATTATTACTTTTTTTGTTAGGTTACTTTTAAATTCTCATAAGCTTTTGATGTGTTTAGTTTTACATTAGTAAGTTAACATGCTTTATCATGGCTCCAAGGAAGTGTTCAGGCATTATAGATAACCAAAAACGTGTGAGGTGCTGTATGCATAAACTATCAGAAGTATTTAAGATTTTTAAGGCACAGGTAGCAGAAATTGTGAAAAACCAAGGGGAACTAATGAAAAAATGGCATTTAAAGCTAGAGTGGTTTGGTAAAATAAGTCAGAATGTTCCTGTGTCAGGATCAATCTTACAGGTGAAAGTGTTAGAATGGCTGGCTGGAGAGAGTCAGAAAGCAACACAGTATCAACTTCAGAGCAGTTTGCTGAAAATCATCCAGTATTAATATGGAGATTGTTAAAAACTGGCAAGGAAAAATTATTCAATAATAAATGGGTATTCTCCAGAAAATATTTTGGATGCCAATGAAACTGGATAATTTTTTCCTTGCATTACCGACAAAACATTTTATTTCAAAGGAAACACTTGTTCTAGTGGAAAAGTTATGAAGGAATGTCTTACAGTCTTGTTACGTGCAAGTATGAGTGGGGAACAGGAGTAGTCCCTTGTGACAGGATAAGCTGCAAAACCAAGGTGTTTTAAGAATATAGATGTTACAAAGTTTGGCATTGAATGAAAAGTGAATAGGAAAGCATGGATGACCAGAGAAATAAGGAGAGTGGTGAAGACAACTGGACAAAAAAATTATATGCCAGGAGAGAAAAGTGTTATTATTCCTCAATAATACAGCATCACATCTAGATACAATTAAGCTGCAAAATGTGAAGATAGTCTTTTTGCCACCAAATGTAACAGCAGTTTCTCAGTCACTTGACCAAGAAGTGATCCAGAACTTCAAGGTAATATACAGACAATTAGTGATGAAGCACATTGTATTTAGCAATCAATGGCAATGGAGAACACTTCAAACACTGATAAATTGATAAAGCAATTTTGCAGATAACCAATGCATGGAAAAATGTTACAGTTTCAACAGTTCTTAACTGCTTTCTGAAAGTTGGGTTTCCTGATAGCAGTGGAAATCCTGAAATGGAATCTGATATTTCTTACAGTATGGAAGCAATAGAACAGCTAATTAAAGCAGCAGGTTACAGGGTAGAAGAGAACACTTACATCAAATTTGATTCATAGATTCCAACAAAGTGTTAGAGTGGAGACACCAAAATGATTCTTCAGTCAATCCCAGGGAAAGAGGTTAAAAATGAAGATTCTGATGAAAATTGGGAATGAAGGCAATACTAAGGTTGATATTGAAGAAAATATGGAAACTGATGTGCTGCCAATAACCTTGTACAGTGAGGCTCTGGGCTTTCTTAAGTGACTGAAAGAATTCAGTTGTACACAAAATGATGAGAAGGGTGTAAATTTTACATAAGACTTAATTGCACATAGTGAAAATATAACTGCTACACCAAAGTGTACAAAACAAACATATATTATTAATGTTTAATGTTTTATTGTAGGTTGATATATGTACAAATCGATTAAAAGTTCTAAAATTTCAAATGTAAGTCTTAAATTTAACATGGTGTACATTATTAGTGTACAGTGTGCTCAACAGAGGTTTCCATAGAAGTGTTTTTGTCTCTTCCATATTCCGCAGCTGCAACAGTGCATCTACAACTTTCTCATGTGAGTAAAACACATTGTGGAAATATAGTACAGTATATTGTACATGCTAATTTGTAAAAGGGCTTCCCTTGAAAAATGAGAAAAGTTTTATGTAGTGTTTATTGACTTCACAAAAGCATTCGACCTCATAAATTGGGAACTTGTGAACCAGAAGCTGGAAGAAGCCCTCAACAGAAACAATGTGTGGACTAAAACCATAAAAATGGGACAAAATAAGAATCTCTGACAATATATCACTCTCAGAACCGATACTTCAAATGAACGGAGTATTACAGGGTGACCCAATTAGCCCATTACTTTTCATCCTGGCAGCAGAAGAAATAATGAGAATAACCCATAAGGAAGATGTAGTATCGTACGCCTACACCGATGATATAGTGATCGGATCAAGAGACATAACAAAACTACAAAACGCAATAAAAGATATGGAGGAATGGTGCTACAAACATAAGTTTGAAATTAATACATTAAAAAAAAATTATGGTATTTAGGCAAGGTGGAAAGATCCCAGCAATGGCAGAAATCTTCATAAAGAGGCAGAAAGTAGCCACAGTAAACAACTTCAAGTACCTTGCCATTACTCTGCAAATAAGTGCCAAATGCTTTACAAAGCATGTAACAGAGAAAGCAATACAGGCAGTACGGGCGATGTACAAAATCAACTACATCAGAACACTCAGCCTAGAGACGGCGATGGCACTATTTAGATCAAAAATCATGCCTATACTAATATATGGGATAGAAATCATATGGCCACCTCACAGAAATGAACCTAAAAGAACCTATCCTCTCTAGAAAGAGTAAAAGCTCTATATTTAAAAAGAGCGATCGGAGTATCCAAGACAACAAGGTCAAGACTCGTCTACCTCCTAGCGTGAGAATCATTCCTCATTGAAGACTTCAGAACACACCTGACCCTACCCAACATCAGAGCATCAGAAAATCTCCTAGCAACACTCAACAAAAAAAAGAGAAGACATTCCTTCAGAATTTTTTGGAACTGGGGCCGTGATAGACCGGACACGGACAACATCCAACTTTGAGATGAGCCATGTGTTCACAAGACTGGCAGTGCATGGTTTCCATCATCTAATTTGTACCATCACCTCATACCATGAACTGACAGAGACATGTAAGTGCAAACTATGTGGATACATGTGTGAATGTTACCACGTAGAACTCTGCATCAAAAGAACAAAAACAATTAAAGAATATGCAATCCAAGGCGCAAGCGCGCAAGTACAGTGTAGATAAATGTATTATTTTTCTCTCTTTCTGTAT
Organism: Anabrus simplex; assembly: GCF_040414725.1. Taxonomy (NCBI): domain Eukaryota; kingdom Metazoa; phylum Arthropoda; class Insecta; order Orthoptera; family Tettigoniidae; genus Anabrus; species Anabrus simplex. Next base: position 1,177,782,120 of record NC_090265.1, on the reverse strand, counting down.
GGCTATTTGGCTGCAATAAATATATTAATTTGTAAAAGATCCATGGTATCCCCTCCCTGTTGTTATCATAAGAATTGACTGAAAGGGGAACCAGGAACACTGAAATTTGTAGCTTAGCTTGGCGACCATGGCTCCCCTAGCTGAGTCTGGCATTGCTTCCACTTAGTTGTTTCAGGCTTCTCACTTTCATCTTTCCTCCCTTTGGCAACTATTGCTCTTTTCTGAAATTGACAGTTATTAGGTTTAGAAGGCCTAGGGAGTCTTTCATTTTCATGCCCTTCATGGCCTTTGCCTTTCTTTCGTTGATATCTTCAGTTTTTGATTGTTGAACCTCTTTCAATTTTACCTCTGATTAGTGTTAATAGAGAATGTTTGTCCAGTTGTACTTTTTCCTAAAACAATAACACCACCACCACCACACTCTCAAGCAGACACTACAGTATAATGGACATTTTTTGGTCTTACTGTATGTCTAATTCCTCAGCTCCTCCCCAACAGTATTCAGATAGAGGTTCCATTCAGCAAGGTAACTCTCCCTAAATCGTGCATCATGCAGACATCAAGGTGATATTTTAAAATCAATTGTAGTTTGTAAGTTTATTATAATTATATTAATCCAATTCTAATATGTCATATCGACAGTGATGGGAATGGTAAAAAAAAAAAAAAAAGAAAAAAAAAAACAACCCACCCTGAATAACAGTTACCTGAGGAATATTTTACTCATTAATGATTATTTACATTTTATGGCCTTCATTGGACTGCTTTCGTCAATTTTATAAAAAGGGATCTTCAGTTTTCTCTAAGCACATTTCTTCAATCTCTTGGATCTTAACTTTCTTTCTTTTTTTTTGTCTGAAATCACCCATCCCATTGTGACCATCTGTTGACCTTGATTTGTAGCCTGGTTTGTTTGTTGATGAGTATCTTGATTTTGTTTCTTCTGTTTTTTAACTCTTCTATTGTTATTTATTACAAATTACAATATTTTACCCAATTACAATTATAATTACTTTTTCAACAAGTTATCACTAAAATTACAATTACTTCACAGAGTGCCTGTCTTAAGGAAATCCTGACACATTTTTTGTTTGCATGGGGCTGGAATGATACAAAGGATTGCAAAGAAAAGATTACTAAACTTTCTGCTTTTTAGCATAAAAACTATCATCAGTACAGGTAAGTATTACTAAACATGATAATTACAAGCTTTCAAAATGATTCTTTCCCATATTTTAATTTTAGTTGGTGACTTTCAGCATTTAGCATGTTTTATCTATTTAAAACCCCATTAAATGGACAAATGGTTAGTGTGCGGCTTGGTCATTCCAGCTCTGGAACTTTGGACTGTTAGATCATCAGCGTAGTACTGTTCATTATAAGTGAGAAAATGTGTGGTTTTTCATTTGATTGAGTATTTCATACGAAAGCATTGCTTTTAATCACACCGTGCCTACTGATGTCATTGTAATAACCAATTTTCATTTTAGCTGGGAAAACCACTAAGACAGTCTTTCTGAGGATGTAAAAAGGCAGGTGAAGAGTGAGTGTCCACCATTATAATGAAAACTCCCCAACCTGATTTTGACTGATCGTAGGAAAGCGGGCCCACCATTACAATGAATATTCCCTAACCCAGTCTTCATATGAGAAAATACATTTGGTGACTTCCCCATCGCGTTTCTAGGGTAAGGTTAAGAGCTATGCAATTTAATACAATCTTGCACACAACGTGTACACCACCTAACCTAAAATTCTGTATACAATGTAGAATTCCGTAGTGAAGCACGGGTTCATCAGCTAGTTACAAAATAAAGCTCTGCACTTGAATTATAATTCAGTTTTCTACAACGAAAGTAATATGCATTTTCTGTATAACTCAAATGGTTCTCCAGGAACTTACACTTTTCGTGTCGATGTACACATTCCTGAGCAACCGTTGGCCAAGTTAGGCTGGGTTCTTACCCCAGGTAGATTAACCACTAATACAGTGTACAAAAAGGCATTTGGAGACAAATCACAGAGTTGTTAACTAAACTCATTTCATTACCAGTGACTTAAAAATTAAGGCTTGCTTGTTAACATTGGATAGAAGCCGAAGTCAGTGATATTGCCAACTACTGGCCTGTCAGCAATGGGTACATTCTACTAGTTTATTTATATTTTAATATGTGTTAGTGTTTTACTGTTTGTAACACTCACAATAATGCATCCACATGTAAACAAGAATTTTGAAAGTCTTATTGTTCTTTAAATCCTTACTGATTTTTTTGTTACCCCCAGTTTAGAAAATGCCTGCACTGTACTGTCAACATCCACCTATATTATTGGTCTTGATTTATTTCTGATATTAATAAGGTAGCAATATTTTTGTGACCAGGATATTGATGCCAAAATATTGTATCAAATGTAGTACCACAATGTCCCTATGCATTCTTGGCTTAATAGTTAATACCCTTGGCACGATGCCTTGCACATACTGGGACTCCAATGTTGCCAAACTCTCAAAGAGATGAATATCGATTACTACAATGTAACATTTTCAAAAAGTAAGTTATGAGTAAAAAATCACATTTGATATGAATTAATGATTACAAGTAAAAATTACTAAAAAGGTATTTGTTACAATTCAATTACTTTCACTCATTTACTTCCCAACTATACATATCTATAAAGTGTAGTAAATTAATTTCGTGCTACAACATTTTTGTTCTTTTTTAAACTTTGTTTGTTCTTGTTGAGAGGGGGAAAATAAGATCTTTTCTGACTTTGGAGATTGTTTATGGAAAATTATTTGAAGAATATTTTATTTCATTTCAAGAGCATAATCCACAATTAAAACCAAAAGAATACTGAAATCTATTGATTGATATAAAATAATTTTAAATTCAAATTTTGTAACATGTTTATCTTAAAATATAAGAGATTGAGAATTTACTTCAAATCACATTTCACTGAAATTTTACAAATTTACTCATATAAAATAGAAATTCTCACCTAGCAAAGTTCTTCGAGATGCAGTTCCAGCAATATTCCTGGCACGGCAAGTATAAAATCCTTCAGTTTCTTTGGTCATGTTGTTCAAATGGAGTACTACTTCAGCAGATTGACTGGATATAAAGAATAACACATTATTTGGTATCTGGTCATCTGTATGATACAAACATTTTTTTTCTTTTTGCTACTTGTTTAACATCACACTAACACATCAAAGTATTTCACTGATGGAAGGATGGGATAGTGCTAGGATTGGGAAAGTAGCAGCCATGGCATTTGCCTGGTGTGAAAATAGAAAACCACAGAAAACAATCTCAAGACCACCAACAGTGGAATTCGAACCGACTATCTTCCAAATGCAAGCTCACAGCTGTGCAACCCTAACTTCACCCAAACGATTAGAAGAATTAAGAGAAAATATCAAAAAGATTTAATAAACACTATTGAGGAAAATTACTACAAAACCAATTGGTTAACACTTGCAAAAATACAACCCCCCACCCAAATTATTGTTGAAAAATAACACATAACAATAAGGAAAAGGCAGAAATCATGGCAGAAGCATTTAACAAGCTCTTGAACAGTGATGAACCTGAAAGGCTCTTATTAATTGATACACATACCCTGATAAGAACTAAACCAGAAAATACAAACCCACCTACAGCAAAAGAAGTTGAAACAGTGCTTAAGGAAATGAAGAACTACAAAGCATGTGGAGAAGACCAGGTTTTTGCAGAGATATGCTGGCAGTGCAACACAGACATCCCTCCATATGATATTACAGAAGATTTGGATATCAGAAAAATTCCCAGAACAATGGGCAACGACTATAATTAATCCAATTCATAAGAAAGGTGAAAGAAGTAACCCAGAAAACTATAGAGGTATTTCTGTCCTTGACTGCATGTACAAGATTTTCCCTAAGATACTATATAATTGGATTAAAGAACAACTTGATCAATAGTTATGTGAATACCAGGGAGGCTTCGGACCTTGGAGAAGCTGCTCTGAACAAATAATAACTTTGAAGCTAGTCATGGCATATTACAGAAAACAAAACAAGCCCCTTTCAATAACATTCATAAAAAAGCTTATGACGCCATCCTTAGACCATCATTATGAAACATTTTAAGACATTTCAGGCTTCACCCAAAGCTAATCAAATTGATTGAACTTACTCTAAAACAATTTTAAAATTAAGTTCAGAGGAGAACTTCCAGAACCATTCTTGGTAATAACTGGTTTAAAACAGGGTGACAGATTGTCACCTCTTCTTTTTTAACTGTGCCTTAAGAGTACATTATGAGGGAATGGTACAAGAACAACTCGAAAAATATAAAAACTGGAACACAGAAGGATAACATACATTTGAACTGTCTAGGATTTGCTGATGATCTAGCTCTTCTGGCCAATGGTATTCAGGAAACAAAACAACAAATAAAATCTTTACAGGAAATAGCTCAAAATATTGGTTTGAAAATTTCATTTGAAAAAAAAAAAAAACAAACAGAAATTATGCTAACTCAACTTTCGCTTGCAAACAAATGTAAGCTGGGAGACCAAGAAATAAAAATTGTAGAAAAATTTAAATATTTAGGTGATATAATCACATATAACCTGAATGAGAAACCAAAATAGAATAGATAAACTGGTTACAGCACAGCATGTTACCAAGCATACATATAATAACATGTATCTCTCAATAGCCAACAAATTGAAACACTACAAAACAGTCACCCAGCCGCACATTACGTATGCATGTGAAACCTTATTCAAAGCAACAAACACAGTTTCAATAGATAGAGTACTCAAGTTAGAAAGGTGAATAGTGAAAAATAAATTTTAAATAAAAATGATCAAGTAAATGGAGTCTGGAGACTAGCTTCCAATGAAACAGTTTATAAAGAAATAGAACTGCTACTAGCACAATGAAAGAGAAACGAATATCAGTTTTAGGGCATCTAATACAGTCACCAAAAAAACAGAATCAGTAGAAAAATATTAGAAAAATTATGGAAGAGTAAGAGTAATATTAGAGGGATCACAGAAATTAAAGAAGACATGAGAGAGTTGCATATTACAATAGAAGATTTAAAATACAAAGCAAATATACTCAACATATTGAAAGATAAACACACTAGACTAAAGACAAAATTCAGCAAGCAGAAAATAGGAAGAGTGATACCAGAAGCAGAAAGAAAATTACATTCAGAAAGGATGAAACAGTATTGGGCTGACAAAAAGAAGAAAAACCTCCATAAACCTGACTAAGTAGTCCTATGTTGGCTAAAAAATTAAAATAAAATTATTATTATTATTATTATTATTATTATTATTATTATTATTATTATTATTATTATTATTATTATTATTATTATTGAATTTCCAAAACATAGCATATTAGGGTTGTAGTTAACAATTAGATAAAATTCACCACAGACAGAACATTATAAAGAAAGCTTATTAACTTAAATGTGTGGTGGATGAATGTAAGAAAACAAAAATAACATTGATTTATTAATGTATGATACAAAGGTTTTGCCAGTTCATTGTCACAATAGTTCAAGTGTCAGTCTAGAGTATGTCTTGCTCTTCCAAATAACGGGCGAGTTGGCCGTGCGGTTAGGGGCGCGCAGCTGTGAGCTTGCATCTGGGAGATAGTGGGTTCGAATCCCACTGTCGGCAGCCTTGGTTTCCCATTTTTACACCAGGCAAATGCTGGGCTGTATCTTAATTAAGGCCATGGCCACTTCCTTCCAACTCCTAGGCATTTTCCTATCCCATCGTCGCCGTAAGACCTATCTGTGTCGGTGCGACGTAAAGCTCTTCCAAATACAGGACATTCCAAACACAGGTGATGTACAGTTTGAGGGGAATCCACAAAAGCATGCATAATCATCTGGAACAATTACCTTAAAGTACAATTTACCACTTTACAATGCCACCTATGTACTGGAAACCACTAAGACTTCACACCTGTATGGTATTTTCAAAGTCTGATGATTATTTGGACAGGTCTCTTATACAATTCAGCTTCAATGATGGGGTCAGATGAGGTAAATTATAAACTGTTGAAGATAGGTTATGTGAGAGACAGCTGGAGTTAATCTTGGAGGGTTAGTTGAAAACAACATTAATAATAATGTTATCCATTTAATATACATTCCAATTACTAATGGTCTTAACAGACTCCAGATGGTTCAAGAAGTACAATGAAATCAAGATGATGGTTAGATCCCCTATTTAATTATTATTTTAAGGTAAGTGAATTTAAAGCTGAAAATGTCATACTGTTAGCTGTAATTTGAGGATTATAGAGGCATATAGTTCATTCAAGGGAGCTTGCAAATATGAATATATATGTATGTACAGTGTTTGCAGTAAGTTCCTTTACATTAAATACTCATTCACTAAGGTTGGGCAAAAACATGAAAGGAATAATTCCTTCTTCATGTGGTCTTGCTTAGGTGATCATCGGATGGCTAACTCAGAAGAACACTTATGAGTTGACTTTACTGGCAATTGTTCAATTGATTTTGCCACAGTAACTCAAGTCCCGGCACAAATGTTTGGGTCTCCCACTACGAGGTGCATCACAAACACTTTCTGTCACAAAGGCTTTCTTTTTTTTTCATACCAGTAACATTTGCTGTGACATGACAGTTCCCCAAAATGCATAGCAGAGTCCCCCATAACATTTTCCATTGTCTTATGCATTGTTGAACATGCATACACCCATACGCAAGCCAGCAAATACACTACAACACTGAACTTGTATTCACAGTCGTGTTACTCTCCCGACTAAACTGAGCAGGAATATAATTAAAGCTGCTTTCAACTCAAGAACATTGTTGTCAGTTACTCTTCTAAGGGATTGTCTATAAAATAAATATTTAAAACATATTTACACATTACTTTTTAATATCGGATAGTGTAAAGGGACTTTTCACCCACCATGTATGTATGTATGTATGTATGTATGTATGTATGTATGTATGAAGGTAGGTATATATACTTACTTGAACTCCTTCTCAGCACTAATTTCAATTTCATCCTTGAGCCAAGAAATTGTAATGGGAACTAGAGACTCCACATGACATTTGAGATCGAAAGGTTTATATCTTGTTAAAGCAGATGTAGCAGTAACAGTAAGGATAGGTGGAGCTGCAACCATAAATATTAAATTATTATTTTCATTCAAAAATTTCAATCCTTCCAGGTTTACTGACATTCAGGGTGTTGAGGACTTCAAGGCTAACAATAGGTGGCTGATTCATTTTGGAAATCACCATGACATGACATCTCAGACCTCTCAAATACTTCATGTGCACTGCCATTGCTGAGGAGCTAGGCTGCTGAGAAAGTATTATCAGCACACTTTATCTGGATGCATTTACACCCTAGTGCTGAATCAGTTCACCTCGGCAATTTTCGAGATTCGTACTGGCAACTTTTGAAACACAAACTATGAATCGCTTAAGCATCGTAATGTGACATCTGGCGTACACTTTATATACTAGTACTGTTGTTGTTTACACAGCAAAGCCAAACTATAGAATTCATGCTAGGAACAAGATTCGCATCGAGAAATGTTATATAATGTGTATGTGACACAGTTGTTGGCTTAAGATAATAACGGTTTAGAAACTTCATAACGATCGATCATATTCTCGATTCGATTCAGATTTCATTTTCATTCAGTTGGCAGCACTACCAGAACCGGTACAGCTCCCTCCTTACGCCTCACCCCGGTCCACAAATGCACCAAGATAAAGTGTGCCGATAATACTATCAAGTAAGCCAGTGTTCAACTTTCAAGGCTGTGATTAAACAAAATTACATTTGATCTCCTTGATGACTATAATATGGATTTCAAAACTGACTTACTTGTATTGCCTTCTATCTAGTATCACTGGTATAGAGATAGAACATTTGCCTGAAGTTCAGTTTTAGTTAGGCAAAATTCAAATATTTTCAGTGAACTTGCCTATATTGGATAACATCTGAGTTCTTTTTATTTCTGAGTGTTTAACTACATTAACCTTTCTGACAGCTAATTTGTTTATTGTTTTGATGGTAAGTCAAAACTGTGCTGTTGGTATATTAAAATACAGTAGTATGCTATATTTTAGATGGATTACTTTAGAACCCCCAAACCATGGTAACTGCCTTTGTTAGCCACCCATTAGTCATGACACAATTAGTTACATCAACATCAAATGAAAAATTTTTCCATTTCAGCCTTAAGGAACGCATTTACATTTTTAACAATTAATGCAGTCCCAAGCTGTCATATTCATATTGTTGTCTGTCCCCACCACTGCTCTCAAACTGCAGCCAGCTAGCAAACATGTGGTGGAGTGGGCACTGGCCACAACATACAGCTGGACAAAACTATCTACCAGTAGTTTGTTATGTATAGGTTGACAAAAATATATTTCCTGAAGACAAAATTTAAAATATTTCATATATAATATATCTTTGAGGAATGAACAAAATTTTCTAAAACAAAAAAAGAAATGCAGTGAAATCTCGATACAATGATTACCAATACAATGATAATCCCCTCTATAACAATAAAATATTAAGGTCCCAGCAATAATTGTATTCATTCAGTGTAAAATTCCTCTCAGTTTAATGACACTCTCTATAATGAAAAATTTCTTTATTACAATTGAATTTTCAGACCCCATTGATAAGTTTTCCTCTTGGCACTACCTTGGAAGAGTCAGGAAAACATGTCACTGTCATCTGAAGAGTATACTCAACTGTTGCCATTGATGCTTTAACGGCCTGTACTTATAGACATGATACTGTATAGGCTTTTGGGCTTATGCCGTGTCAAGAAAATAAGGTGAAATTCTTTACGTTTCACAGAAAACTGTGCTCTGCGTCCTCAGAAGAAATCTCGACTGTCCACGAGAAATGCTTCTTAAACAATGACTCTTTAAAATTTAAACGTTATAATAGAAGTGGAAATGGTACATTCATTCACCACCAGATGGCTCCCAGGATGTGGCACCATGCTAGTGTTCGAAGCGGAAGCTGACCGAACCATAGAATAAGTCTAAGCGGTTCACATAAATGTGTGGACGTAACATATGACATTGACAGGTGTATGGTACAGACACAAGCCTGGAATGAAACATCTGGCGACGAGGAACGTATGAATTTGGAAAACACTGAGACAAAATAACAAAAGTGAAAGGACAGGGAAGAGAACTACCTACGTAAATTATTAATGGCTGGCGACCAGGTATTACTTAACTGATACCCGGTGTCCCTGTTAAAATTGTTAGGATTTCTACGTATTTCCACAGCTTCCCATATAATCCTGGACTTGTAATGTCTAGTGTTGGTAAGATCTCGAGCATCTTGGAGCACGACATCATACCCGACGATAGAGCATGCTCAGCTATTGCCAATTTGCCTGGTTGCTTGAAACGAATATTATGTTCGTGTTCTTTTTGATACGGGTACCAATGGACTGGCATGTTTGGCCGATGTATACCTTACCACAAGTACAGGGAATTTTGCATACCCCAGGATGTAAAAGTGGGGACAATTTGTCCTTGGTTTTAATCAGACCGAGAGCAATTTTAGTGGCGGTGCCAAACACGGTTTTTATATTGTGTTTGCAGAGGATCTTGGCAATTCGATCTGTGGTGTTGTGAATGTAAGGCAAGTAGGCAGTTCCCTTCACTTTTTCCTTCTGTGAGCTTTGCTTGGTCATTTCTCTGGGATCCATGGCTCTATGAATCTGTGAATCACTGTAACCATTACCCTTGAACACAACTTTGAGCGTGTCCATTTCCACCTGGATATGTGATGCCCCCCGAGTGTCATGAGAATGCCTTGTTTTTGTGCTGGATGGTGGTGAGAATCTGCATGAAGATAGCGATTTATGTGGGTAGACTTACGATAGACGGTATGTCCTAAGGAGCTGTCCGGTTTCTTTCTTACTAGAACATCTTTCAATAAAATTCACTATGGAGATGGAGTCGGACGCATGCCTTCCTTTCTTGGATGTTCTAGTAAGAAAGAAACCAGACAGCTCCTTAGGATATACCATCTATCGTAAGCCTACCCACACAAATCGCTATCTTCATTCAGATTCTCACAACCATCCAGCATAAAAACAAGGCATTCTCACGACACTCGCCAAGAGGGCGAGACAAATTTGTGAGCCATCACATATCCAGGTAGAGATGGACACGCTCAAAGTCATGTTCAAGGGTAATGGTTACAGCAATTTTGAGATTCATAGAGCCCTGCATCCCAGAGAAATGATCAAGCAAAGTGCACAGAAGGAAGGGAATTGCCTACTTGCCTTACACTCCCAGCACCACAGATCAAATTGCCAAGGTCCTCTGCAAACACAATATAAAAACCGTGTTTGGCACCGCCACTAAAATTGCTCACAGTCTGAGTAAAACCGAGGACAAATTGTCCCCACTTTTACATCCTGGGGTATACGAAATTCCCTGTACTTGCGGTAAGGTATACATCGGCCAAACATGCCAGTCCATTGGTACCCGTATCAGAGAACACGAACGTAATACTCGTCTCAACAAACCAGACAAATCAGCAATAGCTGAGCACACTCTATCGCCGGGTCATGATGTCATGCTCCAAGATGCTCGAGCTCTTACCCACACTAGACACGACAGGTCCAGGATTATACGGGAAGCTATGGAAATACGTAGAAATCCTAACAATTTCAACAGCGACACCGGGTATCAATTAAGTAATACCTGGTTGCCAGCCATTAATAATTTACGTAGGTAGTTCCCTTCCCTGTCATTTCACTATTGTTTTTTTGTGTTGGTGTTTTCCAAATTCGTACGTTCCTCGTCGCCAGATGTTTCATTCCAGGCTTGTGTCTATATCATACACCTGTCAATATCATAAGTTACATACACACATTTATGTGAACCGCTTAGACTTATTCTATGGTTCAGTCAGCTTCCGCTTCAAACACTGGCATGGTGCCACGTCCTGGGAGCCATCTGGTGGTGAATGAATGTACCATTTCCACTTCTATTATAACATCTACATTTTAAAGAGTCATTGTTTAAGAAGCCTTTCTCGTGGACAGTCGAGATTTCTTCTGAGGACGCAGAGCACAGTTCTCTGCGAAACATAAAGAATTTCACCTTGTTTTCTTGAAACGGCATAAGCTCAAAAGCCTATACAGTATCATGTATACTCAACTGCTTTGATCTAGCCTGTACCATGAACACAGCAGCCACCTCTTGGTCATACCTGTTCACTTGTTGAACAGCATATCAAATTCCAGAAAAATCTGGTCTGCTATTTTGAAATGAAAATTGCCCTCTTGTTATCTCAATGGACATCTGTCTGTACATTACAAACCTTCTAAGAATTCTAAACATTGTTAGAAATATGAAGTGTTTTACCACATAAACAGTATGCAATGTGGCTGTTAGGTAGTTAGGGGTTTTAAAGTGTTAATAATTGTGTCAGCATTAGTTAGGAACAGAAATTAGCAGTAATTAAGGAAATAGACAGGCAAATGAAAAACTGAAGTAGCAAAAGAGTATAGACTATCGCAATCCACAGTGGCAACGGTTTTAAAGAAACAGAAGGAGTCTGAGAAAACTGTGAATTCAAATACCATGGATTCTGCTAGCAAACATATGAAAATTGTGACATATAGTAACACTGATGTTCCTACATTTAAGTGTTTTCACAAAAGAGAACTCTTGAACTTCCCAATTAATAGACAGCTACTTCATGTTAAAGCTAAAGGTTTTGCTGACATCCTGGGCATTGATGGTTTCAAGGCTAGCAATGGGTGACTGATTTGTTTCAGAGTTTGCCATAGTATAATGTTACAATCAATTCAGAGGGAAGAGAAATCCACACCAACAAATGAAGTGAAACTCCTGCTCAGTGGACAGAAATTTTGTAACTAATTACAATAAAGACATAACGCTAGAAATCGCACACATATACACCCCAAAGGATATTTTATAATGCTGATGAAATTAGCATAGTTAATCAAATTCTCCCTGAAAAATTCTTAACTTTCAAAGAGAAAAATGTGGTAGGACAAAAAAATTCAAACAGCATTTGACTGCTTTTCTCTGTATTTACCAGAGAGGAACTCACAAGCTCCAACCTTTGGCTCCAACCTAAATGTTTCAAAAATGTTTAAAAAGTTTGCCAGGTAAGACATATTTAAAGCACACTTTCCAAAATTATTTTAGTCAACTTTTTCATTTCTTTAATGTGTGTCTAAGTAGGAGTTCCTGTTTTTTTAATTTCAGTCGACTACAATGCAAATACGAAGGCATGGATGATGAGTACCATATTCTCACAGGGGCTTCTGAAAATGGATTCAGAAATGAAGCAGAGGAAAAGTAAAATTACAGTCACCATAGGTAAATATGCAGCACATAAAGAGCTGCCAATTATGCAAAATGTGTAAGTGTTCTACTTCCCAGGAAAATGCACTTCTGTCCTGCAGCCTTTGAACATGGGAGTAATCAATGCATCGATGGGTACTATAGAACTAATTTAATGGAGAGGATTATAGCCAATTCAGGCAGAAATTAGGTAAACTCATACTGTGTTGATGTACAGCAAGTGTGCAAGAAGATAGCTGGTGATGAGTGAAACCAGTGGCTGTATGGAACTCTTAAAGGAAAGAGGGATTCTCATCCAAGAAACAAGTTGACATCAACAGTTCTGAAGATGAGAAGGAGGGTACAAGAGTTTATGTTGTGTTACAGCATAGGAATACCTAACCATTGATGATGAGACCATTGTCTTTATACGACAAGCAGAAGAAACAATCAGAAAGAATACTTTCCCAGCACTTACATTCAACACATGTCAAGCTAAGTGGCCTATAATTATCTGCTTTTTGTTTACCACCTGGGGCTACGTTGGGGCTACTATAGCAGCTCTCCATTCATTTGGTATAGCTCCTTCACACAAATAGTAATCAAAATAATATTTTAGTTACAGCACTACATCCCAACCTATTGCCTTCAGTATATTTCCAGAATTTGGTAGCTCTCAGTGCAGTAAGATCTTTGCATGTTTTCCTGTCAAAGAATATGAAATGGACTGTCATTTCCAACTTTTTTTTCAAGTAATGTTGAGGAGTGTTAAAACAACAATATAATGCTGTTAATATTATAGTTCTTTGCCTCCTGTGAAAAACAAGTTTGATCAAATAGAACAAAAGTGAGTTAGTGCAGTATAGTAGATAACACTGTGCAGTACATTATTAACTTTGGGTTCTGTGCTCTCAGATTTCATCTTCATTAGAATTAATGTCATGAATTGCAAGGTAATTAATTAATTAATTAATTGTAGGATGTTTATCAATACACCTGATGAATTTAGAATGAATTACAGCTAAATCCTTAATTTAATGGTAACTGTCCCACACAATACCCCAAGCTGTTAAGCTAAATGTATTTGAAATGACTGAATACTTACATCAAACAATCATACTTGATCAAAAAAGCAAGGAACTCTTGCATTAACCACAGCATTGTGGATCAGGAGTCAACTAGTGTTAAACATGTTAAGACTGTTTACACTCAGAACACATGTTAAACAAACAACATTCCTCTTATCAATTAACATGGCTAGTCCTTGTTAGCAGATATGATGTAGGCTGTACAAGTAAGCCAATTTCTTCCTAAAATACAAATGCTTAAAATACTAATTTCTATTGAATAAATATGAAAACCGGTACAGAATATTACCTGGAACTTGAGGGGTGACAGTTGTACGAGATGTTCTGCTGATGGGATTTCCTCCTTTATCTTCACCACAAACCTATAACCAACATTTTGAACATGAAAATTGAGCAACTAAGGAACCCATTTTAAAAATGAATCTCTCAACTCACCTCAAGATAAAAAGGTTCGGTGGGAGGTATGAATTTATCTACTCTATAGAGATCTAATTGTCCTGGAACAGCAGAGAGACTCAATTCACGGACAATGTTTCCATGGATGTCCTTTATCTGCACTTTGGTCAGGCGAGACACTTGCGTTTGGTTTGTTACCCTCACCAGTAAGGATGTCTCTGCACCTGTAAGCAGATCGTTAGATATAGTATTATACATAAATCTCTTTTCTACTGCATTATTTCTTACTGATCTAGTTGAAGTAATTATTCAATACGGAAAATTGAAATTAGAGCTAGACAGAAAGGGAGATGAACAGAATTTTAGTTACATTAAGCAAACTTATTATGGATCCTATTGTTAAACAAACTACATTCTCCTTATCAGTTAACATGGCTAGTCCTTGTTAACAGATATGATGTAAGCTGTACAAGTAAGCCAATTTCTTCCTAAAATACAAATGCTTAAAAATACTCATTTCTATTGAGTAAGTCTTGACCAAATTGTCTTTGGTTGCTTCATTGATTATGAAAAAGCATTTGACATTTGACAGTATTAAAAATTATATACTGATACATCAGCTGAAACATATTGGAATCAACTGTAAAGATGTTAATACTTTGAACACTGCCTGTACGGGATACGGGTGCACTGTTTTCCTTGTTGTGGACAGCGCCCGTGTACCACATGGGCATGATTTTACGCCTGTTTATAGGCCGCTGCACGCATCCCACACGGTTCCTGTCCCTTGCTTGGAGGAAGTAGTTTTAGTAGTTTATCTAGTGCCCACTAGAATGCAGCAGTTATCAGCAAGTGCAAACCTAAACGATAAAATGAGTGTTTCTCCTTGCTGTGACCTCTATGGAAGTACTCGATGTGCCGGGTGCTGAGCACACCACATCTGTCAGCTGTGTTACTGTACAAACATGTTCTCACGCTGACTCAATGACAGTGATATCTTGGATATTTTATCAAGAGAAACGGGTACCATGCAGAAATACATGACATTGATGAATACTCTGTTCATGAACCAGATAATGTATCAAGTGATAGCTCGGGCTATATTTCTTACATCACTTTTGAATGCAAGCTCTTTTAGCTGCAATATTTTACTCCAAATACAAACGACAGAAATACTTCACCTCTCTAGAAAGTTGGGCTTATTTTTTCGTTTAGACAAAGAGATGCAACCTGATGATTCACTTGCACTGCAAAAAGAAAGTGGTGCAAGGAGTGCAAGGTTGGACTGTGCATAGCCTGTTTTCAGGGCTACTATACCAAAACATACTGTTCCTAAATAGGTAAATTGTGTATTTAAAATGTAATTGTGTTTATTTGTTGCTTAAGTAGCCACATTATATGATTCATTTATTTTTTTTGTTTGAGCAGGCTTAACCAAGCTCGATAGCCGCATTCGCTTAAGTGCGGCCAGTATCCAGTATTCGGGAGATAGTGAATTTGAACCCCACTGTCGGGGAAGCCCTGAAGATGGTTTTCTGTGGTTTCCCATTTTCACACCAGGCAAATGCTGGGGCTGTACCTTAATTAAGGCCACAGCCACTTCCTTCCCACTCCTAGCCTCTTCCTGTCTCATCGTCTCCATAAGACCTATCGTGTCGGTGCAACATATAGATAAACTGTACTAAAAAAAAAAAACTTTCAAGTAAATGTTTTTCTCATACATTTTTTTATGTTTTTCATAATACTAGTATCATGAAAATACTTTAGATATGTACTTTCTGATTAACATCTTCATTTTGAATGGCTGACACCTTCAAATGATACAAAAAAACAGGTATGTACTATGTTTCATTGTTGTGTAATAATATATGAAAATTCAGGGGAAAAACCCAGTTCACTGCCAGGGTCCATGTTAAAATATGGTAGTGGTGAAAGTGTTAACATCTCTTTACTAGCTATTTCCGGCTTTTCACTAGAATCAGACAGCTCACCCAAATCAGAGACCAGATTATGGAAGAGATCAAGATAAAGAAAGACATGAGGCAAGATTGCATGCTCTCTGCTATTGCTATTTACTTTTAAGTATATTCTGAAGCTATTTATCAAACTGCCTTTGATGAAATTCATAAAGGAATCAAAATCAACAGGAAGAAAAGAAACACTATGAAAATCACAGAATGATACTTACTAAAGACCTTTAATTCCTTGTGAACCCAAACAAAGTAAGGAAGGAGTTTGGCCTTAAAACAAAATTCATGGAAATTAGCAAGCAGAAAACCATTAATGCTCTTATTACTTTGGACGAAAATCCATTGAAGGGGTGTCACATTTCAAATACCTAATATGGTGGTTAACACAGGAATGAGATCTAAATTTAGAAATCAAATTTAGAACCAGCACTGTAAGAACTGTGTGTCTGAAATTAAAACATTTTGTGTGCAAATATGGCCTCAGATTCAGAACTCATTGGTGTGACAAGAAATGTTGTTTTACCAATACTGTTTTAAAATCTCAAAGGATGGGCACTAACTAATTGCTTCATCATTGAAACAGTCAGAGAACTTTATACAGAATGTTCAAGATCCTTTGGGTAGACCCTGTGACCAACAAGAAGGTACTCTGTTGAAACATATCATATTGCCCCAGGGACTTTTATTTGCATAGTGCGCAACACTGTGGAGGCGTAAAATTTGAAAGACTTTGTTTGCGAGGTGGCAAGCAAACGGCTTTGTGCTGGGCCGCGCCCTGGAAGAGCGGCCGGAAGCAGATTTGAATCGGCCTGTGGTTTGAAAGTTTGAACGAGGCTGTGGGAGTGTCGCGGCGTCACCTAACGTGCGGCGAGTTTGAAAAGAGCCAATCGCGAGCTGTGAAAGCGAGTCATAGAGAATTGCGCGGGGTTGCTAACTTCGATCATCACAGTGCCGACCTATTAGAAATAAGGGTGAAATCTGATAAATAACCCTGCTCCACGGTTTCGATACGCCTGATGAGTAGTAAATGAATTTAGACTTCTTTATCTGTTCATTTATCGGCTAACTTCGACATATATATTTGTGTGGATAGGTTATAACGGTTGTGGGCTTTGTCCTGAGAAAGCGGTTGAAACCTCGCGCCATAGCCAACAGGGCCACCCCCTCTTTTCGGAACGACGCGGGTGGGTCCATAAAACCAACAGTGGCTTGGGGAAGCGATCTGTCTTTCGTGAAGTGTCCGTGGTACAGAAGGTAGTCTCCACGCCAGTCGAGATCGCCATTTTCTTTGTCCGATATCAAAGTGCTACAGTGACGTTATTTCTTCATGATTGCTATATGAATATTATACACATAGAAGCGTGCCCAGACTACAGTAAAACGTATCACCCTGGTGTGAGTTACATTTAATAAATACGGGAGTTACAAGTCCGTATATGTGTATTTACCGCTGCGCGTGTGTCGCTTCGCTCTTACATCAAGTGCGGTAGGTACCACGTATGTGTGAACGCGGTAAATAAAAGGGACGATAGCTGGGCATACCGGGAAGATTGTCGTGAACTAATTAGCTGTATTACACGCCAACGTTTCGGGTCGGTTTCGCGATCGCGGAGAAAACGTGTTCGATCGTATCGTAATTGCTCTTGCATACGGACGGATCCGGGGCGCATTCCATGAGACTACGACTCTGATTAAAGAATTAATCTTTGTCCAATTATGTGTGCTAAGCAATATCTCCTTAATTAGTGTGCGCGTATGCAATTGAGCAAGTGTAGTGTTAACCTGTTTTCCATTCATTGTAGGAGTGCTATCTGCAAGGACAATCATGGAAGCTACATGTGTAATTCATATCTTTTGTAACGCCATCAAAGAGGATATGATGGCCGAATAATCTCCTGACGCTGCAGTTGTGCAGATGGTGTGATTGCGGAAGACAACAAAGCTAAGTGGATATGTCAGATTTTTAAGCATGTGGGTAACATTTGAGGTCAATTCAGTTTCATCCAGTTTATAGGGTAATATTAACGGTCAATGTCAATTTGCTAACGATGAGTAATTATATTGTCAATAAATCAGTGGGAGATCCAGGGCAGCATGTATGCTAGTGCCCTTATTTGTTGCAGTGATTCATGGTTAGCTTAGCTATGGGAAATAGGGTTGTAAATAGGTAAAGTTAGGAGTGTGTGTGCATGCATTTTTTTTTAATCCTTTCAGAGTATTCCAAAGGTGTATGTGTTAAGTGTTAGGAAGGTGGATAGTTTCATCATTAACGAGGCCAGGTCGCCTTCTCTTTGTGGAATAATTATCAGTAAAGACCAGTGTAGGCATCTTATATTTTATCTGTGCGCGATTTCAGATATATGTTCGCTGCCACAGGAACGCCACGACGTCGTCGTTGGGTAGTTAGGTTCTTCTAATGAGCAGAGACGACAGTAGATCGGGGTGGAGATTATTGCGAGGGTTGAGAGGCTGAGATCGCCTGATATATGACGCGGGAGTCAGATATGGATTTGAATGCCTGTTAACATGGCAAGGAAGGAATGTTGGCAGGGCAAGCTGCTTTAAACAAGGATGGGCTTGGATATGCCCGCAGAGTAAAGAGACAGAGTCGAGAATCGAACTCCCGAGCCGCTGAGACGGAAGGCCATGTGTGACGTCTTCCTTGAGAGCGATTTTTGCGGCATATGTATTGAAAGGTGAAGAAGAGATGTGTCTGTTGTCATAGAAGATTTTATAAACGGGAGAAATAATTAGTTTACATAATAAGGCAGCAGTATTTAAGAGAGAAACCTTCTTTTGTTGTGTGAGCAAGTCTGGCTGTGATAGCCGTGAAGGAAGCAATTACCTGCACCCCGTTTGCCTGGAGTCCTTTGCGAGGCAGTATGAATCACTTTCCAGCTGGGTTCCGCTCTCATGAAAAGTGAAACTTTCCACTAGTCCAAGGGGAATGTCCTGATCGCCCTGGCAGACAGGGGCGTGCCACTAATGACCTGGTGATGAGGAAGTGCTCTGACTGCATGTACATATTTTCTTTATATTGTAATTATGCTGTTATTTTGCAGGAGCTGTGTTTGTATACTTATGTACCTTGTATCGGAGTGCCTTGTCGTATCTGTTGTCAGTGTGTTGTGTCTTGACGAATTAATCTTTGTCTCTTAAATTTAGCCCGGAGCTAATTTTCTCTGGTGGTATGCAGCTTCAGGCTGGTTGTTTGCGACAGATCGGATCTGTCAGTAGAATCTGTGTAGTATATAAGTTAGGATCCCTGGATTTTCCCTTATCAGGATTAATGATTTTGTATATGTAAATAGGTGTATTATGGAATGAAACTGGCGTGACTTTCTCTTGGCGAAGCATAGCTTGTGGACGGTCGTAATCGAAATTCCCCTCGGGGAAATCGGCATATTCACTTGGCGGCGTTGCCTATAATTAACGATGTAGAACAGGCCAAGATTTAATATTTTGTGCTTTTATAAATTATTTGGTCGGTATTTGGACCGATATTTTTTAGTAATGTAATATGTAGTTGTTCTTAATGTGCACGGCACATTATGCTTTTATTCTGACAGTTTGCGTCATGTTTTATTGTATTTTGTGGAATTTCGATAGAATGAATATTAATTATGTGCTCTAGTGAATAAATCCATTATACCCCTTTATCTGTCTCTTATTCACAACAAATGCAACTGTTTCCTATTCATATACACCATTGGTGATTATTTTTATAGAACTTAGATTTAATTCTCGCCCACAGACCGAACGTAAACACGAAGCTCTAGCCGACTGAGTCTGGCATTGCGATATTGATGGATGGGAAAGGTTCATTTATGGCGCCTTGAGTGGTGGCGATTGTTGTTTGGGCGGCGTCAGGTTCATTTCTGGTGCGATGCAATGTTGATCGATTGTTATTTTGGCAGTTGTCATATGTGCAGCGCCCGATTCATTTTTTTGTTTGTGAGGCGCGACTTTGTAGGCCTTGTGTAGGAGTAAATAGTTCGGAATTTTGGGAGTGACCAGAGTGGTACCCAATATTTAAGTTAGGTAGATAATTCCGAACAGGCGCATTATAGATGACGAAGCCTGAGATTCTTGCTCGATACTCAGACGGAGTCATGAGAACTGGCAACCTAGCGTATTAGACAATTGGGTCTACAGTCCGGTATTCGATTATACTTATGTTAGTATACGGATACGAGAGGGCGAGGTTTCCGTGGAAATCGTATATTTAGTGAAAGTCTGTAATTCCTAAATATATAGGTATACGTTGGGTATATATCGGCATTAAATTGAATTTTTATATTAATGTTAGGATGTGAATAAGAGCATGATAGCCGATGGTAGAGGTATGTCAAATAATTCAGTGATTCCATTGGAAATTCGAGAACTAGGAAAAGATTTCTCACTTGGGGCAAGTAGACGATGTGTATCCCTCAGATAAACTCGCCTATGGACATGACCTAAAAGTTTGTTCTGTGTAACAGATTTGTATAGCCGGAGATTTTAATTTTGTTTTTATTTAGATTAAGATAGGGACCCGAGTCAGCCTCAAACTCGGAGGAAAACTTGTAATTACAGTGGCATCATTGTCAAAGATTGAAGGTGTATGGATCATTGTTGTGGGAAGTATAATCCTTTAATCGGAGATAAGATGCAAATGTGGTTACGCATTGATGTCTAATGCATATATTTGAGCCGAAATTAGCATAGACCTACATTTCTAGTAAACGGTTGGGGCTACATGGTAATTATCTTTTTATTATTTTTTTAATACACGCGAGGATTTCTGATTACTTTATCGCGATATTATGAGCACATGATAATTATTCGTTAGGCACTTTCTGCATGGCGAATTTTTGAAGCCAGACTGCTTGTGTTTTTTTAACGTAAATGGCAGAAACTGGAAAATTTCTATATCAATATTCAAAATCTTGGTTCTACATCTAGAGACTCTCACACCGGAAGCATAACTGCGTAGTCGCATTCGTATCGAATATTATGGCTGTAACCCTCGCCGATCTTTTGGCGAAAATGGAGTTAGCGGAACAGGAAGCAAGAAAACGTGAACAGGAAGCACGGGAGCGTGAGCAGGAACGTATGCAGCGGATTGCGGAGAAAATGGACTCGGTGGCTGCGGAAGCTGAGAGACGCGAACAGGAAGCTGTGAGGCGCGAGCAAGAAAATATGGCGGAGATCGCGAACAGACTTGAGTTAGTAACGCTAGAGGCCGAGAAACGTGAGCATAAGAACGTGAGTGAACTTACGGCAAAAATAGCACAGGGTAACGAGAAGCTCGAAGAAAAGATAGAAACAGTTCAGAGGTGTTGTCAGGAGGGGATGAATCGATTAGAGAAACATATCGACGCGATAGGGGTTCGAACCGAGGAACAGATTGAACGGATGCAGAAAACCGTTGAGGAGCTAGCAGGGAAAATATCAGATGGAGCCGAAAAGACAGACCAACGGCTAGAAGAAGTAACTAGTAGGGTAGATGAGGCACGGACAGAAATCGGTAAAAATCGGAGCGCAATAGATCAGCTTAGCGCTGAAAACGAAAAGAGGCTTTCATCGTTCTCGGAAGAAATTAAGAATCATGTTGCCGAAGGGCAGCAGAAGAGTGAAGAGAAAATGGAACGGAAGTTATCTGAGACGATAAAGGAAAATGATGTCAAGTTGAAGAACCTGGAAGAAAGAGTTACGCGGGAGGTCACGGATCGAATCGCGGGTAAAGGCGAAGAGATTAAGAAGATAATTCTGGCGGACAGGGAGAACACCAGAGCCAATATCAATGAGGTTGGTGCGACAATTGAGATATGGGCAGAGCATAGTCAAAAGAACACAAACAAGCTGGCAAATGCAGAAAGGGAAACTCAGCACTTGAAGGATAAGATAGAATTAATCGACCTCAGGACCAGCAAGGAGATGGACAAATTGAAATGTTCAATTCAGCAGAGTCATATCGAGAGAGCTGCTAGCGACACCAATGAACCAGCGATGATGAGCGATATAATTCACTTATCCCGCCCAGAAGAGAGAGCGTCCACTCCAAACGTAACAAATGGAGCGCCGATTTATAATATATTCCGTGCGTCGCACGAGGAAAAACCGAGGAAATTTAGTGGCATGGACGATAGGACTCCTAGGGCTTTTCTTCGTGAGATAGATGACTTTCTATCAGACGCAAGGGTGCCCCCCGATCGAAAATTACGTACAGTTGAAAAATTTTTGTCCGATACCGCCTTGGAATGGATGCAGGCCTTCAAATATACGTTTAGCACAAACGAGGAATTTAAGGTGGCTTTTCTCCGTAAATTTTGGGACGTTTCCTTACAGCAAGCTCTAAGGATGGAGCTATACGCTAAGAAATATCCGGCGACGATTCCGACGAGGTTTTCAAGTTATTTTGTGTCTCAAGTTATCAAATTTCGAGACCTTGATACGCCACCGTCCGAGTCTGAGATGGTCGTGGCCATCGCGAGGCAATTACCACTCGAAGCGCAGAGAACCCTTATCGCGGCCAACGTCAAGTCAGCGGCAGAGGCGGAAAGGACGTTACGTCAACTTGACCTTACTTCGAGCCAGTCTCAGCCAAGGGTTAGACATACGGAAACAGTTCATATGGTAGATGTCTCTAAGGATAGCAGCCCGCCACGCAAGATAAGGAGAGGAGGAGACGTCCAGAATTCCGGGACACAGACTACGTCACGGGAAATACAAGGAGACGAAAATGGGCAACCACGGAGAGACCAATGGAATTCTGCGAGTAATCATGACAACAGGAGAGGACCAGGAGGCAATTGGAATAGGAATTACGACAGAAGCCGAACTTATTCATATGGAGGAAATGGGCGTGCCTACAGGTACCGACCACGAGGATACATAACACAGAGGCGGCCGTATAACCGAGGGGACAATAGGAATTTTCGTAGCAGCTCTAATGAATACGAGCAGGGACCAGGTGATAGGGAGAGACACCTAGAATCTCAACGGTATCTCTCCGAGCTCAGAGAAAGACAACAGCCCAGCGGACAATGGCAGACTGCTATCCAAGAACAAATGGCTGGTCAAGGGCACGGCGCGGAAGGTATTGAGTACCGTAATTTCCGGGAGGACCAACACAGTAGAATGAATCCCCATGCGCAAGACTTTAGTGATGTGAGACATACTGGAGCTACAAGGAAAACTCAATTGTAGCAATTCCAGGAAATTCCAGAGGACGACCTAGAAGAAGACGACGACGAAGACGAGGAGATTGAGGATGAGGCACGTGAAGGAGAAGGAGAAGAAGAAGAAGCGGAAGGAGAGGAGGAGCAAGAAGTAGAGGCCGAAGACGTGAACGTGATAGCAAGTGAAGAATCAACTCACCTTCAGTCGCGAGAATGTAGTCAATGTGAAGGCAACGAGAGGAAATTCCAAGCTTTGTTGGAGATATACTGCGAGGCCAGGAAGAAGAAAGAGAGCCTACTCGCGGAACGAAACCTCCTATTAGCACAGATGTGTTAGATGAAGCACAGTGTTGATATAATAGAAAAAAAAAATATGTCTCCATTCTGTCTCCATATATTTTTTTACGGGGTGTTGGGAGAATGAAACATATCATATTGCCCCATGGACCTTTATTTGCATAGTGCGCAACACTGTGGAGGCGTAAAATTTGAAAGACTTTGTTTGCGAGGTGGCAAGCAAACGGCTTTGTGCTGGGCCGCGCCCTGGAAGAGCGGCCGGAAGCAGATTTGAATCGGCCTGTGGTTTGAAAGTTTGAACGAGGCTGTGGGAGTGTCGCGGCGTCACCTAACGTGCGGCGAGTTTGAAAAGAGCCAATCGCGAGCTGTGAAAGCGAGTCATAGAGAATTGCGCGGGGTTGCTAACTTCGATCATCACAGTGCCGACCTATTAGAAATAAGGGTGAAATCTGATAAATAACCCTGCTCCACGGTTTCGATACACCTGATGAGTAGTAAATGAATTTAGACTTCTTTATCTGTTCATTTATCGGCTAACTTCGACATATATATTTGTGTGGATAGGTTATAATGGTTGTGGGCTTTGTCCTGAGAAAGCGGTTGAAACCTCGCGCCATAGCCAACAGGGCCACCCCCTCTTTTCGGAACGACGCGGGTGGGTCCATAAAACCAACAGTGGCTTGGAGAAGCGGTCTGTCTTTCGTGAAGTGTCCGTGGTACAGAAGGTAGTCTCCACGCCAGTCGAGATCGCCATTTTCTTTGTCCGATATCAAAGTGCTACAGTGACGTTATTTCTTCATGATTGCTATATGAATATTATACACATAGAAGCGTGCCCAGACTACAGTAAAACGTATCACCCTGGTGTGAGTTACATTTAATAAATACGGGAGTTACAAGTCCGTATATGTGTATTTACCGCTGCGCGTGTGTCGCTTCGCTCTTACATCAAGTGCGGTAGGTACCACGTGTGTGTGAACGCGGTAAATAAAAGGGACGATAGCTGGGCATACCGGGAAGATTGTCGTGAACTAATTAGCTGTATTACACGCCAACGTTTCGGGTCGGTTTCGCGATCGCGGAGAAAACGTGTTCGATCGTATCGTAATTGCTCTTGCATACGGACGGATCCGGGGCGCATTCCATGAGACTACGACTCTGATTAAAGAATTAATCTTTGTCCAATTATGTGTGCTAAGCAATATCTCCTTAATTAGTGTGCGCGTATGCAATTGAGCAAGTGTAGTGTTAACCTGTTTTCCATTCATTGTAGGAGTGCTATCTGCAAGGACAATCATGGAAGCTACATGTGTAATTCATATCTTTTGTAACGCCATCAAAGAGGATATGATGGCCGAATAATCTCCTGACGCTGCAGTTGTGCAGATGGTGTGATTGCGGAAGACAACAAAGCTAAGTGGATATGTCAGATTTTTAAGCATGTGGGTAACATTTGAGGTCAATTCAGTTTCATCCAGTTTATAGGGTAATATTAACGGTCAATGTCAATTTGCTAACGATGAGTAATTATATTGTCAATAAATCAGTGGGAGATCCAGGGCAGCATGTATGCTAGTGCCCTTATTTGTTGCAGTGATTCATGGTTAGCTTAGCTATGGGAAATAGGGTTGTAAATAGGTAAAGTTAGGAGTGTGTGTGCATGCATTTTTTTTTAATCCTTTCAGAGCATTCCAAAGGTGTATGTGTTAAGTGTTAGGAAGGTGGATAGTTTCATCATTAACGAGGCCAGGTCGCCTTCTCTTTGTGGAATAATTATCAGTAAAGACCAGTGTAGGCATCTTATATTTTATCTGTGCGCGATTTCAGATATATGTTCGCTGCCACAGGAACGCCACGACGTCGTCGTTGGGTAGTTAGGTTCTTCTAATGAGCAGAGACGACAGTAGATCGGGGTGGAGATTATTGCGAGGGTTGAGAGGCTGAGATCGCCTGATATATGATGCGGGAGTCAGATATGGATTTGAATGCCTGTTAACATGGCAAGGAAGGAATGTTGGCAGGGCAAGCTGCTTTAAACAAGGATGGGCTTGGATATGCCCGCAGAATAAAGAGACAGACTCGAGAATCGAACTCCCGAGCCGCTGAGACGGAAGGCCATGTGTGACGTCTTCCTTGAGAGCGATTTTTGCGGCATATGTATTGAAAGGTGAAGAAGAGATGTGTCTGTTGTCATAGAAGATTTTATAAACGGGAGAAATAATTAGTTTACATAATAAGGCAGCAGTATTTAAGAGAGAAACCTTCTTTTGTTGTGTGAGCAAGTCTGGCTGTGATAGCCGTGAAGGAAGCAATTACCTGCACCCCGTTTGCCTGGAGTCCTTTGCGAGGCAGTATGAATCACTTTCCAGCTGGGTTCCGCTCTCATGAAAAGTGAAACTTTCCACTAGTCCAAGGGGAATGTCCTGATCGCCCTGGCGGACAGGGGCGTGCCACTAATGACCTGGTGATGAGGAAGTGCTCTGACTGCATGTACATATTTTCTTTATATTGTAATTATGCTGTTATTTTGCAGGAGCTGTGTTTGTATACTTATGTACCTTGTATCGGAGTGCCTTGTCGTATCTGTTGTCAGTGTGTTGTGTCTTGACGAATTAATCTTTGTCTCTTAAATTTAGCCCGGAGCTAATTTTCTCTGGTGGTATGCAGCTTCAGGCTGGTTGTTTGCGACAGATCGGATCTGTCAGTAGAATCTGTGTAGTATATAAGTTAGGATCCCTGGATTTTCCCTTATCAGGATTAATGATTTTGTATATGTAAATAGGTGTATTATGGAATGAAACTGGCGTGACTTTCTCTTGGCGAAGCATAGCTTGTGGACGGTCGTAATCGAAATTCCCCTCGGGGAAATCGGCATATTCACTTGGCGGCGTTGCCTATAATTAACGATGTAGAACAGGCCAAGATTTAATATTTTGTGCTTTTATAAATTATTTGGTCGGTATTTGGACCGATATTTTTTAGTAATGTAATATGTAGTTGTTCTTAATGTGCACGGCACATTATGCTTTTATTCTGACAGTTTGCGTCATGTTTTATTGTATTTTGTGGAATTTCGATAGAATGAATATTAATTATGTGCTCTAGTGAATAAATCCATTATACCCCTTTATCTGTCTCTTATTCACAACAAATGCAACTGTTTCCTATTCATATACACCATTGGTGATTATTTTTATAGAACTTAGATTTAATTCTCGCCCACAGACCGAACGTAACCACGAAGCTCTAGCCGACTGAGTCTGGCATTGCGATATTGATGGATGGGAACGGTTCACTGTAGTGCAGGGAAATCATATGAAGTGTTATTTTACATTTTTGTACAAAATGCTGGAAAACAGCCTATTTTGGTTACATCTTCAGAAATGATCCATACAGCCTAATACAAATGATCATAGAAGGAATAACAGAATGGGAACATGAATGTGGGAGAAGATTATCCTGGATGCAGAACCCCTGGCAGTGATTTGACATCCATGACACAGCAACTCAGGTACAGGAAATATAAATTAGGGAAAATTGCTCCAAGATGGTCGCCACCTTCTTTGAAGAGACAGCACCAGAAAAGAAGAAACCATCTAAGATGAAATCTCCTTGATAATGATTTGAGTTACAGAAGGATAAAATAATGTTGGAGAAAAGGAAGAAAGCTATAAATTAACTACAGTGTCATAAAACATAAACAACAGCTAGGATAGGAACATACACAAAGGTAAAATATGATATGGTAGTGTGGAAAGAAGGGGCAAAAGATCTTCTTAGATCGACACCTCAAATAAATAGCGTTTAAAAGTAAAAATTAAAAAGGTGTGGAAAGAAAAAGCAATAGAAGGAAAGAAAAGGACAAACTTCACATTTTTATACACAGATATATTCCGTTAATCGGCCATCGATATCAGTCCTTCAAGTTTCTTCCCAACCCTCAAGTGAGTTCATTTTTACTTCCCAGCTTCATCAGGCAGACAGGCATATAATGTATATCTATTATTAATGGGGTTATTCTTGAGAGATCTTCAGTCTTGATGTGGGAAGTACAGAATAAGAACCCACACAAATGAAGGAAAAGGGAAGAGTTAAAGAACTTAAGTTTATTCAAGTAGGTACGGTAAAAATCACAATTATCTGTCCCTAGATTAACCATTCTGCGGGTTATCTATTGTCTAAAAACACAATCTCAATATTTTAAAGCAATGTACAGTTGTTCTAAAACTGATTGAGTGTACTCTTGATGTCAATAATTATAATAATAATAATAATAATAATAATAATAATAATAATAATAATAATAATAATAATAATAATAATAATAATAATTGTACCGGGTGGTACACCTCCACGCCGCTGATTTAAAATTTGCGCCAATTGAAACTCCTCTGCTGGAGGAAGTCTGAACTTTATCTACGGTATTAATTTTCAAGTTTCTCAGAAGATGTCACTACATGGAAATTTTGAAGTTTTTGAACTGGGTCATTTTTGATGTACTTTTGTTTTACCTGTAGTAAGAAGTGTGAACTTTCTCTTCTAGAGGACACTACTGAAAAACTACAATGGTGCACCCTAGTGCAAAGTGAAAGAACTGTTTTTTGGAGAAATTTTTATTTCAAAAGTTTGTTTCTTGTTAAATTTCTTTCTGTTATTGTTTAAGTTGGCTGTATACCCCTTTCTTTCCCCTTGTTTTGAATTTAGCCAATCCTGAATTTCTCGAATTAATTTTCCACCAATAATATGTTTCTTCTTCGTATTGTGTAGGGGTTTTCTTGGTGAACAAATAAAATCCTTGTGGGAGGATGTGCTCATTTCAAAAACGCCTCGAACTTTCCGCGAGAGTATATAAACTGCTGATTTTCGGGTCTCGGTGCCACTTCAGTACCATCTTTCAGTGTGTAAAGTACATAGCAGGGGCCGGGAAGCGCCTCTTTCTTCGGGCAGCAGTTCAACAACCAGGTAATGGCCATTTAATAACTTATTTTCTTGCTAGCTCAGCAGTTTAACTCTCGGGGCGGGTCCGAAGCGTTTCCACCATGTAACTTTCCCTAAAATGTAAAGACACCTTGTATTTATTCTATCTTTTAAGCTACATATTGGGATAGAGAGTGCTTAACCCTCTCGAGCTCCCACTCATATTGTTTTGAGGTGAACTTATTTCTCACAACCGATTCTTCCTTAATGTAATGTAAATTGTTCTTTTCTAAAGTCACCTCTGTAGTATGGGATTAGCCCTTGCATTAGTGGCCTAGAACCAGATTAGGTTTTAAAACAAATGCATTAGGAGTGCAGATCGCCTCCTCTCAAGTTGGTATTTTAGAGGCCATATAATTAACCTTTTCTCACTTAATAGGCCTCAGTAGGTGGGGTATTTTACCCCTGTGTTTATGTCCTTAGAGGACAGCTTGAAGGTGGAATTAGGTGTTGCCTTTGACAGGCTTAAAATTTGAGAGCGGGTTGCTCTTTCTTGAATATTTTGTTTTCTGCGCGCCTCAAGCAGGCTTTACTGTGTAATTTGGAGCAAGTGCTCCTGGGTATGAATGGGGTTTTCCGCCCCTCTGTTGAAACTTGTGTTGGGGTAAAACTGGGCTAATTGCTCAAGAATTGTGAGGTCGGGGCTCGAAGCCCAAATCCTGTAAATATTGTAATTGTACTTTTATTGCCTTGCTACTCTGTACCTGTCTTTCGTGTTATTTCTGAATTTTGGAAAGAGAATATAACCTTGTTAAATTTAACATTAACTTTAATTTCGTAGTTTGAGACCCGTTCACACCCACACCTTCTTTCACCTCTACCTACCACAAAAGTACGGTAACAAGTGGTAGCAGAGCGTGGTTGAATGGGTCTCAATTTAGCCCCTTTTGACGGCTAAACATTGTTTTGATTCGAACTCTAACAATTTTCTCTGTTGCTGGAATTTTTAAATTTTCCTTTTTCAAAATTGTTCTGTCATCATGCCCGGCCCTCGCGATGTTCTCCATCTTAACTATTTGCGCAAGGAGGAGTTGATCTATGAATTGACTATTAGAAATGTGCAATCTGGAGGCACGGTTGCGGTAGACACAAACAAGCTTAGAGAGTCCCTTGATTTGCCCATTTCCATCCCCACTTTGGGAGAGAAAGAAATTGACGACTCTCTTTCCACGCATCGAGAATATTACTGGGCTAGCATCTGTAGTTAGTTTTTTTGACGAAAATGATCCTTCTCCTAATCAAATTAAGCGTGTGCAAGCCAGGCTATTTCATTTTTCAAATAGAGTTAACGATCTGTTGTCTCTAAAGTTGAATGACGTTCAGAGGAAGGAAGCTAGTACGGTGCTTGAAAATATTTCTGAATTATCTAGTAAGGTCACTCAATTGTTAACTGGGGAAGTTCCTCCCAAAACTGATCTACCCGCTACGGTGAATGTAGGTAGCGAGGAAGAGCCTCCTAAGGGAGAAGTCAATAGGAAATACCGTTGGAGCTCAAACTATCTCTGCCCCATTGGACAACGAGTCTGAACGCCGTACGTCGTTGAATAATGTACGTTCTGAACTAACTTCTTTGCCACTGAAACCTTTACCTACTATGTCACCTGGGTTCAGCAGCTTGCCTCATCCATTACCTATGTTGCTCAGAGGTATCTCTAAGTTTTCTGTTAATACCACCAGTGACGTTATTTCATTCTTAAGGTTTTTAGTTGAATTTCAAGATCATGCCCTTGTTTTTTCTCTTTCTCCATGTCAAATTTTACAGATAATTTATCCTTATGAAATTGGTATTCTCTCAGATAAAATAGTAAGAGCCATTGCCGAACAGTCATCTATTGAAGATTTTCATGCTCATCTGCTTGCAAATTTTATTCCTGCTCGCGCGAGGTCATCTCTGATTCAGAAGTACTATTATCGAGTACAGAGATTGGATGAAAATCTGGCTGATTTCATACAAGACATTAAATTCTATACTAGGGTGTTTGCTCTTCACTTCCCTGAGGATCAGATTGTACAAGCTATAGTGGAAGGTATTTCACCTTCGTATAGGTCATATTTGTGTTTCGCGGCGTGCCCGCAAACTTTCTCTGAACTCGAAGCATTGGCAGTGTCAGCGGAAGGAGTTAGATACGCCAATTCCTTGCGTGTCATGAAAGAACCCCCTCCTTCCTTTAGTAATACTCGGCCTCCACCTCGCCGACCAGTCACACCCCGTAAATGTTATGCTTGCGGGTCGCCTGACCACCTTCGCAATAAGTGTCCATCAATCAAGTCTAGTGGGACAAGGAATGGAGCTGGTTCATCACAAGGCTGTTTTAAATGTGGGGCTTTCTCACATATCGCCAAGAATTGCCCAAATTCAAATAGCACCCCCTCCTGCTCAACTTCTGGTGCAAATTCCACCAATGCCAATAATAAAAAATGACTAGTGGTTTCGGCTGAGTCGACTAATCCATCTTTCCGAGGCTCAGCTCCTGGTAAACAGATCGAAAATTCAGGGAACGTTCAATCTGCAAATCCATCTTTGGAATGCCCCAAAGAGTGTCTTAGGATTGCGGCGGATACCCCCGCACCGGTCCCCTTTCTCAAAATTGAGTTAAATAATGAGCCTATAACAGCCCTATTAGATTCAGGCAGTGTTTGTTCTATTATTTCGGTTGAATGGTATGCAAAATTGAAATCTGTTTGTAAACTTCCTGACTATTGTTCCTCTTCGATCCAATATGTTTCGGCTAATTCATCTCCCTTAGAAATTCTAGGTTCTTTACAGGTCAAAATTCGTATTCTTAAATTTACATGGAAAATCAAACTGTTTGTGGCTAAGCACCTGTCTTGCCCCATCATATTGGGAGCGGACTTCATTTCTCACACTGGTCTTGTGCTCGATCTTCAGAGTAAGTCGTGCACATTCAAATTTTCTTCCAATTGTAAAATCCCCTTGTTAAAATGTAATTCTGTATCATGTTCATCTATTTCGCCTACCCAGGATGAGATGTTGTTAGACCTTAGACATCTACCTGAGGAGCAGGCTGATAGTATTCGTAAGTTGTGTCAGTCGTTTCCAGAGGTGTTCTCTGATACTCTTGGTGTTACTGACCTTATTGAATACAAAATTGAGGTCACGGATTCGATTCCTGTCCGTTTTCCACCTTATAGGCTATCTCCACCTAAAATGAAGGCTCTGAAAGAAATCATCGATCAGATGTTGAAGGATGGTATTATTAGGCCCTCTAAGTCGGCGTATTCTTCGCCTATTTTTCTAGTCCCGAAACCCCAAGGTGGCTTCAGGCCTGTCATTGATTATAGGGCTCTCAATCGGAAGGTGGTGTTGCAATCTGTGCCCCTTCCTGACCTTCATTCTTGTTTTTCATGGTTTCGTAAGGCCAAGTTCTTTACTATCTTGGACTTGAATCAGGCCTATAATCAAATTCCCCTTGCCGAAGAGTCTAAACATCTTACAGCGTTTGCCACGGATTGGAATTTGTATGAATACAACCGCGTACCTTTCGGGCTCCCCACGGGAGCAGCTGTACTCACTAGATTGCTAGATAGGGTCTTCTCTGACATCAAATTTGAGTACTTGTATCACTACCTGGATGATGTCGTCGTATTTTTGGAGACCTTTGAAGAACATCTAGATCATTTGCGAGAAGTTCTCAATCGCCTTCGTAAGGCTGGGTTAACTGTCAAGTTGTCCAAGGTTGCCTTTGCTAAGCCCTCTATGTCATTCCTAGGGCATATTGTGTCACCAGATGGTGTTGCCGTCGATCATTCTAGAACACAGGCCATCCGTGATTTTAAACCTCCCAAGGACATTAAAGGTATCGCCAGGTTCATTGGTATGGTGAATTTCTTCAGGAAGTTTATTCCTAACTTCGCTAATAGAGCGGCGCCCTTAAACCTTCTTCGTAGGAAAGGCATCAAATTCGAGTGGGGACCTTCTCAACAAGCCGCTTTTGAAGATCTTAAATTAGCTCTCTGTAATGCCCCTGTCCTTGCTATGCCTGATTTCTCAAAGAAATTCATCGTCCAAGCTGACGCGTCATCGTCAGCAGTAGCTGCAGTCCTTCTTCAAGAGACTGAACTAGGGAGACGACCCATCGCCTATGCATCTAGGACTCTATCGGCTCAAGAAGCAAAGTATTCCATATATGAGCTCGAAGGTTTGGCAGTCTTATTTGCCTTAGAAAAGTTCCGTCTCTATCTGGAACATGTCAAATTCGACCTGGAGACAGATAATCAAGCCTTAAGCTGGGTCTTAGGTAGGCCGCGACGTACTGGTCGTATAGCCCGTTGGGCCATCCGAATCTCTGCCTTCCAATTCGATATCAGGCATATCAGAGGGATCGAAAATGTTGTTGCTGATGGACTCAGCCGTATGTTTTCCAACGACGTTGAGACCTATGAACCGGTCGATAGTTCATCTCCTCCCGAGTCCATGCTATCTGATGTTAATGCCATCTTAACAGATGCTCCCATACTCTTTAGGGATATCGAGAAATACCAACGTGAAGATCCGACGCTGGCTCCGATAATGGAAACCCTTTCTTCTGGGGAACATGTCGTCCCTTATGTTCTGAGGAATGGTGTTTTATGTTGACCTTCGAGGCATGATAAGATGATGAAAGTTGTCGTTCCAGCTGTTCTTGTACCTATGATCTTCAAGTATTATCATGAGACCCCATTAGGAGGGCATCTAGGCATCTTTAAAACTCGTGAGAAGATTCGTGAAATGTTCATCTGGAAGGGTGTGGACGGTGAAATCCGTGAACTAGTAAAGGCTTGTAAATCCTGTTTGCTTAGTAAACCAACCATGTCCACCAAGGTAGGCCTTTTGTCTTCTCATCAAGCGTCGCGCCCCATGGAACGCCTGTATATTGATTATGTAGGACCCTTCCCCCAGTCGAAGGGAAATGCCAACAAGTTCATCTTTGTATGCGTAGATGGTTTTACAAGATTTTCCTGGTTATTTCCGACTAAGCTGGCTACCGCTCAGTCCACCATTACTTGTCTAAATTCTATCTTTGCTTCTTTGGTCCGTGTCAGTATATTGTATCTGATAATGCTAAGGCTTTCACATCTAATTTATTTCGTAAATTCTGCTTTGACCTGTCCATATCTCATGTGACAACTTCTGCTTATTACCCTCAATCATCTCTGGCTGAACGGGTTAATCGTAATCTCAGGTCCGCGCTTATTGCCTATCATCATGAAGATCATTCTAGATGGGACACGTCCCTGCATTGGTTAGCTTTTGCTTTGAATTCGGCGGTTCATGAATCACATAAATTTACTCCAGCGTCTTTGATGTTCAAGTTTGTTCCCAACACGCCACTCTCTAACCTCTGGTCTCTGAGTGACATTCTACCCAAGACAATAGACCCGGACAATATTAAAGATCTTTGGAAGAAGGCTAAAGCCAATCTTAAAGTGTCTCATGAAAAGGTTAGGGAAAGATATGATCGTGGACGGAGACCCACCAATTTGAAGGTAGGCGACCAAGTGATGGTCAAGAATTTTGTTCCCGCGGGCAAGCTTGCCCCCAGATTTCATGGGCCGTGTATCATTCTAGATTTCCTTACGCCGGTCACATTACTATTAAGCAATCCAGCCACCGAGAGGATATTTAGGGTTCACCTGTCGCAGGTGAAACCTGTATAATTTCTGTGCTAACTTGCTTCATATAATCTTGAAAGGAATATGAAGGTTATATTTTTTTGAGGTTTTCACTTTTAGGCCTTCTGCCCCTTCTATAATATTTTGTTTTATATGTAAGCATTTTTGTAAAACCTTCCCCGAACCGTTAAACTGCCATCCTGTCGTTGCCACGGCCATTACCACGCTCCCGTCTCCTGCTCCACTACACACAGTGGCTTATGGGAATTAAATAAATATCTCCACGCCGCTGGCCCCTCAACCTCACCACAATGAATGTACCCTATTATCATTCTGGTCCAACAGAAATTCTGCCGCCGAGCTATAATGTTTCAGTGCCCCCGCAGCCGCGCGGCGCCGTACCGCTACTGGAATAGAGGAAGGGCCCCCTCTTCTCCAGCGAGGTCGACCAGTGTACGGTGAGCCGGAGCCCTCCTCCCGGCCAAGGCTGATGTGCGGCGCACAACCAGTA
Source organism: Anabrus simplex (assembly GCF_040414725.1). Lineage (NCBI taxonomy): Eukaryota > Metazoa > Arthropoda > Insecta > Orthoptera > Tettigoniidae > Anabrus > Anabrus simplex. Next base: position 1,177,747,737 of record NC_090265.1, on the reverse strand, counting down.
ACTGGCCCGCAGCCTGTATAAGTTCGCCGCGGGCGCGGCGTGCTTCAACTCCACTACTCCTCTCATAGTGCGGGCGAGCGGTATCTCAGGGTACTTGAGGGGTCCGAGCGGCCTCCTCTGGACACAAGCCGCAGCGGCCGCTCTGGCCATCCAACTTAATCAACCTTGAAAATATTTAATCAACTATATGGACCTTCCAGTTCAACATTACTACCTTTTCTTGGATTTTACTGCAATACCTGGTGGACTTAGAAAATTTTTTTCAACTTTAAAAACTAAAGATTTCCTTCTGAATTTAACTTCTACAAACATAAAGACATTACTTCAGCAGTTACTACGAGAATTTTTGAAACTGGATCAAATCAAATTTCAACAATTTTGATAAATGCTTCTGCAATTAATCTCCATATCAACATCATAACTTGGACCTGGTTTTCAAACAAAAGTTTATGTACTTCTGTGTTACCCCCTTGGAGGAACTTTTGGGGGGGGGTCTGTACCGGGTGGTACACCTCCACGCCGCTGATTTAAAATTTGCGCCAATTGAAACTCCTCTGCTGGAGGAAGTCTGAACTTTATCTACGGTATTAATTTTCAAGTTTCTCAGAAGATGTCACTACATGGAAATTTTGGAGTTTTTGAACTGGGTCATTTTTGATGTACTTTTGTTTTACCTGTAGTAAGAAGTGTGAACTTTCTCTTCTAGAGGACACTACTGAAAAACTACAATGGTGCACCCTAGTGCGAAGTGAAAGAACTGTTTTTTGGAGAAATTTTTATTTCAAAAGTTTGTTTCTTGTTAAATTTCTTTCTGTTATTGTTTAAGTTGGCTGTATACCCCTTTCTTTCCCCTTGTTTTGAATTTAGCCAATCCTGAATTTCTCGAATTAATTTTCCACCAATAATATGTTTCTTCTTCGTATTGTGTAGGGGTTTTCTTGGTGAACCAATAAAATCCTTGTGGGAGGGTGTGCTCATTTCAAAAACGCCTCGAACTTTCCGCGAGAGTATATAAACTGCTGATTTTCGGGTCTCGGTGCCACTTCAGTACCATCTTTCAGTGTGTAAAGTACATAGCAGGGGCCGGGAAGCGCCTCTTTCTTCGGGCAGCAGTTCAACAACCAGGTAATGGCCATTTAATAACTTATTTTCTTGCTAGCTCAGCAGTTTAACTCTCGGGGTGGGTCCGAAGCGTTTCCACCATGTAACTTTCCCTAAAATGTAAAGACACCTTGTATTTATTCTATCTTTTAAGCTACATATTGGGATAGAGAGTGCTTAACCCTCTCGAGCTCCCACTCAAATTGTTTTGAGGTGAACTTATTTCTCACAACCGATTCTTCCTTAATGTAATGTAAATTGTTCTTTTCTAAAGTCACCTCTGTAGTATGGGATTAGCCCTTGCATTAGTGGCCTAGAGCCAGATTAGGTTTTAAAACAAATGCATTAGGAGTGCAGATCGCCTCCTCTCAAGTTGGTATTTTAGAGGCCATATAATTAACCTTTTCTCACTTAATAGGCCTCAGTAGGTTGGGTATTTTACCCCTGTGTTTATGTCCTTAGAGGACAGCTTGAAGGTGGAATTAGGTGTGGCCTTTGACAGGCTTAAAATTTGAGAGCGGGTTGCTCTTTCTTGAATATTTTGTTTTCTGCGCGCCTCAAGCAGGCTTTACTGTGTAATTTGGAGCAAGTGCTCCTGGGTATGAATGGGGTTTTCCGCCCCTCTGTTGAAACTTGTGTTGGGGTAAAACTGGGCTAATTGCTCAAGAATTGTGAGGTCAGGGCTCGAAGCCCAAATCCTGTAAATATTGTAATTGTACTTTTATTGCCTTGCTACTCTGTACCTGTCTTTCGTGTTATTTCTGAATTTTGGAAAGAGAATATAACCTTGTTAAATTTAACATTAACTTTAATTTCGTAGTTTGAGACCCGTTCACATCCGCACCTTCTTTCACCTCTACCTACCACAAAAATACGGTAACAATAATAATAATAATAATGTTATTGGATTTATATCCCCCCAACTACTTTGACGGTTTTCAGAGGCACCAAGGTGCTGAAATAATGTCTAGCAGGAGTGTTTCTCATGTGCCAGTAAATCTACCAACACAAGGCTGACATATCTGAGCACCTTCAAATATCACCAGACTGAGCCAGGATCAAACCAGCCAAGATAGGGTTACAAGGTCATCGCCTCTACCGTCTGAGCCACTTAGCTCGGCTCTTGATGTCAAGGTATCTTGATACAGTATGCTGTTTTGGAGTGACTGTACATTGACTTTCCGACTCATTAGTCCACATCATAACATAACTACTGTATATACACACGTATAGAACGGCACCACAAATTTCATAATTAATCCATATTGCCAACCTCAACAAGATAGAAGGTCTTAATAATTGAGTAACTCCACCTTTACAATACAATACAATAGTATTCCTTTTTATTTTATTTTAAAAAGGAACATGTTTTGTCTCTTCCTTGTGAGACATCTTCCGCCTAAAGGAATAATATTGTACAGTACTGTAAAGGTGGAGTTACTCAATTATTAAGACCTTCTATCTTGTGTAGACCAGCATTTGGCATTGAAGACATGACTCCATACGTTTCTTACTATGTAATTTTATGTTGTGTAAGATTATTTAACTTTTAACTGTTACAAAATAGGTGGATGCTATTCGAATTCAACAGTCATGAACTTTATTATCCATTCCATTATTGATGAATAATGTAATGTGCACCCTTCCAGCCCACAGAGTATAGAGTACGGTATGCTGGTCATTTCTACTTCAGAGTGATACTTGCAACCTATTTTGATAGTGTGTAACATCTCCGAGTACGTATCTTTTGTCACATACTGTCAAGGTTAAATATTTTCACCACTTAGGCTACTGTATCAAATATTTCACATTGTACAGAAAGCAGAAATCAGCCTAGTGGTCCGTCATAGTCAACCTCTGCCTTTTATGAACAGGTAGGCTACATCCTGTAGTGCAAAGCAAGAAAAGGTGAGTGTGACTGATAAAGTTGAACATTTATTTCCGCTCTAACAGCCGAGAAATGTTGACTTCGAAATCTACAGCAAAGAGAAAACATGTGTTTTTTTTTAACCATCAAAAATAAAGTGAATATAATTGAACAGTTAAAGAAAGGTGAACTAGTCTCAAATTTAGCATCAGAGTTTGGTGTTTGTGTGACAACAATGCGGGACCTAATAATAAAGACAAAGTGCTCAATTTAACTCAGCACATAGAGGATGGCTTTGAAGACGTAAAATCACAAGAGTTGTATTCATGGACCTTACAGCAGCATATGACACAGTGCATCATAGAACTTTACTCACCAAGCTCTATAACTTCACCAGAGACTATGGTTTCACGAAGATTGTTGAAACTCTCCCGCAGAACCGCCGATTCTTTGTTGAGTTTCAAGGAAAATACAGTAGGTGGAGGGATCAATGGAATGGACTTCCCCAGGGCAGTGTCCTCTCGCCAGTCCTCTTTAACATCTACACGAATGATCAGCTAAGCCCTTCCTATACAAGAAGCTTCATTTATGCCAACGACCTGCACCATCTGGGTGACAACAATAAATGTAGATTACTGAAGATTGATTGATTGATTGATTGATTGATTGATTGATTGATTGATTGATTGATTGATTGATTGACTGTTATTTGAGTAATCTGCTTGAGGGAAAATGGAAATCTCTTCGTCCAGATCTTCAAGCACCCATATTGTTCACTTTTCAAGATTTGGCTTAGGTCCTTCTCTCTCTTATCCTAGACTTCATCACCACCTTGTAGCTGACCTCCAGACAACACAACTTCAGCTTGTGCCCACAACTGCTTCCCAAACAAGTTATCACCTCAAAATAGTTATCTTCGAGTAGTGAAGAGCTTCTTGTAGAGTGAGAGCACACCAAAACACCACTAGGGAAATGTGTGCAACAGACCATAATCACCTATTTTATTGTGTAGGCCTACATATTATTGGATATTGGTGACAATATTGTTCTTCAGTTTAAAGACAAATAGGAATGTTGTATAGAACAAAATAATTGTTATTTCCATCAGAAAACAGGCTATTATACAGAAAAGAACACTAATGACTCATTGCTATGATGAATGCCTAGACGTGCCACATGGCACCTGACAAATTTTTTATGTCATAGAATTAATGAAAGTGCCACAAGTGCATATAATGGTAAAGTATATTACAGGCTGATGCTAGCATATACATAAACATATTCTCTAATATGTATAAATAAAGAAAAGAAAAACTTACAGTATAATACTGTATAGTCTGTGAGTCATTGCAACAGAGAAGGATTTTGTAGTATTTGCAGGGAACAAGGATATAAACACTTAGGCAGGAATCTCAGATTTTTTTTACAATGTACTTTACATCGCACTGACACACGTAGCTTTTATGGTGACAATGAGGTAGGAAAGGGCTAGAAGTGGGAAGGAAGTGGCTGTTGCATTAATTAATGTACAGTCCCACCATTTGCCTGGTGTGAACATGGAAAACCACAGAATACCATCTTTAGGGCTGCCGACAGTGGGGTTCGAACCCACTATCTCCTGAATGCAAGCTCACAGTTGTGCGATCCTAACATTACAGTCAAAATCTCAGATGCGAGTCATAACTACCACAGTAATTGTTTAATTTATTTTCATAGCAGTTCAGGAAAGGTAATGAAGCAATACCGAACAGCACCAAACAGCACCCGTAGGCACTCGAGGGTTCAAAGCAAAGTATTTCTGTGTCAGTTGAGTCCACAGTAAGAAGGAAATGCAATTTTTAATTTTCTGTCATTTCTGTCTGTATGTATGTACACCCATCAGGAGAAAATAGCTGAACAGAATTTAATGAAAATCAGTACATAAAGTTCATACTGAGCGAAATGGTAGTTTAGGAGAATGCCTAAATTTTAATTCTCAAATATCCATGTTATTAGTGGTCCAATTGATAAAAACTACATAACAACAGCTATATAGCATATAATTCTGATCAATGATGTCTCATATATTTTTAACATACAAGCTATAACAGAGATATTTCCATAATGAATTTAGACTTTCGTAGCTTAGTCCATATCAACGCCAAGTTACGAGAAAATGGGAGAACAGAATTTAATGAAAATCAGTATGAAAAGTCAGGGAATAAGGTATTCCAGTCTAGACTATAAATATTTTTCTTCATGCTAGGTAAAATAGTAGTTTAGGGGAAGGCCTAAAACTTTATTCTCAAGTACAATCTGTGTTATTGGTGCTCCTATTGATAAATACTAGATAACAAAATTCATACAGAATACAATTTCCAATAATTTATGTCTTTTTATTTTTTGTACTGTACTATCTATGGTAAGAGAATTCATGAACTTAGATGTTTGTTGCTTAGCTGAGCATTGCTAACATGGAAATATTTTTCAATTGTGTTAACTACCAATGGTGGTAGTTCTTGTTGTGATTATTTATGGTGAAAAACTGCGTGGTCGTTAGTCGATATCAACAAGGAAAATTGTGACAATGTTTATCAAAATGAGAAAAAGATTGTAAAGGAATGATTGCTTGAAGAATAAGACAAGATGGAATCATGAATGGAGGAAGAAGGCCTCACTTTACATTCATATGCCCTAATATCACAGAGTCAGAGAAAAACTAAATGTGAAGGCCTACAATATCAAAATCTCATAAAAATT